>NC_133362.1:11091934-11140022 GCF_049309525.1 Garra rufa | reverse complement strand
AATAAATTGGATAATTTACTGATATTGTGTGGATAATATGTGATCATGTAATCAATAAAAAAGTCTTTAGTCAGATTTTTTTACATGACAATTGTTCAATGGTTCAACTAATAAATACATAAAGGAAGAAAGAAAGAGAGAAAGAAAGAAAGAAAGAAAGAAAGAAAGAAAGAAAGAAAGAAAGAAAGAGAAAGAAGAAAGAGCGAGAAAAAAGAATTATTCCACCATTAACTATTCATTTAAGAAGTACAAAGTAGAAGCATTTGCTCTAATGGCCTTTGACTTGTTAACTTGTCATTTTCTCTTGGTGCATTGTTACGATGAGGAAGTATTCTTTGCTAATTGAACTTTCATAACCTCGACCTTGTATTCAACAATATAACTACAATATCACATTTCACAGTTTTTATGGTTATATGGCGACAGGGAAAAGGCTCTTCACTTGTGACATGAACTTTGTATTCTCATATTTCACTGTTATTAGTAATTATTTTTACTTTGAATCTAATGCATTTATTTATTGATTATTTGCTTATTTGTTTATTTAATCAATCATTCATTTTCTTTCTTTCTTTCTTTCTTTCTTTCTTTCTTTCTTTCTTTCTTTCTTTCTTTCTTTCTTTCTTTAACCTTTTAACATTTCTTTTGGCTATTTGCTCCTATTTTCCTATTTTTCCTATTTATAAAAGCTTATTTTTTATGTTTATCTGTTTTTTGGCTTATTTTTAGTGCCTTCATTTATTTATTTGACCTGTTTTGCCTATTTAGTGGATTATTATATATTTAATTATGTATTTATTTAATAGCCCTTTTAATTTTTATTTTAAAAAAATTTTATAAGTTATTTTTTCTTTCTCTATTTTTTTTAATTTTTGATAATTTTTTATGGAAAAAGTAATTTCTTGCATAATATTTAATGCATGTCAGGGTTATTATAGTTAACTAAAACTAAAATGAACAGCATAAAAAAATACATTTTCGTTACTAAAATGAAATAACTATAAAAACATTTAAAAAACTGAAAAAAAGATAAATAAATACTTATTCAAAGTATTAATAAAAACGAAAAACGTTTCCTTTTTTGTCTTTTTATAGAAGCTTGCTTATTCATGCATTCATTTATTTATTTATTTTTATTTTATTTTTTATTTAATACACCTATGAAAGTTTTTTCTACATTTATTCATTAACATTTTTTTGTATATTTATAGAAGCTTGTTTATTTATGTGATATGCTGACATGCAGATAGACCTTGTGATCACTCTCACATGCATAAACAAGCTAGTTTGTTAACTATTTTATTTGCTTTCATCTTTTATCTGCCTTTCTCAGTTTACTTTCAGCTTTATGTCAAGTTTGCAGTCATATTTTGTAAACATGTTTCCTATTATCCTCTGTATAATGCTGCCCTGCCTCCAGGATTAACGTTTTGATTTCTTGCCAGCCAGTTGTCATACCAACAGTGGTAAATCTCTCCTTTAATTTACGGCAGGGCGATAAATTCAACACTTTTACTTGAGCCTGGTGACGCCTTATTGTTTTGGCTGTGTTTGTGTGTTGCTATTTGATGTCAACACTGATGCTTTTCAACTTCCATTAGTATGTGCATTTGTCATTAAACAATCGGTTCACCCAAAAAGGAAAATTCAGTCAGTGGTTTCATCCATGAAAGCTGCTTTCTTCTGTTTAATGAAAGGAAACGGCATCCTCAGCTGTCAAATAGGAGCTTTTGATAAGAGATATACATTTTCCATTGATTATGGCAGTGGAAATGTATTAAAGGAGAAATCGATACCGAGTGTGAACTTACCTTTCATAGCACATCTCGGCTTGTCCCCTGCACTCCGAAATCTGGCGCTAGTTAGCCGATGCCAACAACAGGTTGTCGTTGAGGGTGCATCGGGCATCGGACTAGCCATGTAAATAAATCACTGTTTTACACCATTTACGAGGCACACAGTAGCTCCATACTTCATTGGTAGACTTCCAAGGGCCTTGACATTTAAAACGAGACATTGAGAACTTTGAAAAAGCACTGGTAGTTTATTTAAGTACTCACGTGACTTATCAGGTTGTGGTTTCCTTCCTGCTCGTCACTCAACTTATCGTGACTAAATTCAAGATGGTGGCGAACGGTCAATATCACACCGGACTTCTCCTTTAAATATTGTTGAAGTGATTTAGATTTTGTGCCGTTAACCCAATTTGCATAATTCTCTTGCAAATAAATAACAGTCATTGGGCACAATTTATTCATAGTGAATTTCCCCTCTAATCTAATAATATACTCTTCATCTGTACTTCATTTTCCTTGCAACTGAAGTCTAAAATAAATGGCTTTGAAGAGCTAGCTCTTATATATAGATCCAAAGGCCATCAGATCATCAGATAACAGACTTTCCATGAAGAATGTTCTTCTTTTTCATGTTGCACATATGGAAATCTCACCTTCAGTTAATTTGTGGGAAAACTTTGCAGAGTTGCATCATTTCACTAGCTGGTGTCTATCCATCCTCTCCAGTTTCAGTGACAGCTCCTATTATTCCCCCGACACTAGTCTTTGAGAGAGATTCCAGCACATGTTTTGTTTATTTTGGACAGATCTTCTGTCATTCATCTCGTGGGTGAAGATTGTATGGACTTGTTTGTGGCAGACAATGTGAATTTGCTTTGGATGTAAGAAAACGCGATTTGTCCTGATGGTTGCTAGAGATCACTGCGGTGCCATTTTGTCTGTGTCTATTATTTACAACTTCCTGGTATTTGGTTATGTCACCCAAAAGCAAAGAGAAAAGGCTGGAGTTCATGAAAAGACAGAGGTAAATATATGCTGGGGATCCAGTGTCATTTTGATACTGATTCGCACGCAAGATCCTGCAAGATTATGTAGACCTTCTCTTTGGGCTGTACATAGAAACTATAAAATAGATTTATTGTGATTATTTAGGCTTACTACCAGGATAATAATTATTTAATAATGATAAGCCATGTAGAAGTCATGCATTAATTTGTGTTTTGTATTTAACATTAGTCATCATAGCGTCATAACTTTCTCTCTCTTTTTTTTAAGTGGAGTCTTTTGAAATTGTAGGACTCTTTCAGTTTTGCTTGATTAGAGGTACATTGTTGAAAGACCTTTTATTTTATTATTTAATATTTTTATGGAAAAAGTAATTTCTTGCATAATATTTTATGCATGTCAGGGTTGTTATAGTAAACTAAAACTAAAATTAACACCATAAAAAATACGTTTTAGTTACTTAAAATTACTTAAATGAAATAACTAAAAAAAAAAAAATTAAATAACTTACTTATTCAAAGTATTAATAAAAACTATAATAGTGTTTAAATTTTCCTTTTTTTGTCTTTTTATAGAAGAATGCTTTTTCTATTTCATACACTTTTGGGATATATGCTTTTTTGGACTATTTATAGTGGAATTATTATTATTTATTTTTATTTTTACCCATTTTGCATATTCATAGTGGATTATTTATGTATTTATTTAATAAACCTTTTAATGTTTTTATTTTATTTTATTTTATTTAAAACTCCTATTTTTGTCTATTTATAGAAGCTTATTTATTTATTTTACAAGAAAAAAGAATATCTTATTATAGTTTATTATAGTTAACTAAAATTAAACTATATAAAAAATGTTGTTACTTGAAATACAATAAAAGAAAAAAGTGTGAAAAAATGGAAAAATTAAAAATAGATTCAAACTATTAATAAAAACTATAGTATAAAAACTATAATAGTATTTAATATACAGTATTTATATGTATAAGCCATGTAGAGGTCATGCATTATTATTTTTGTATATATGTATACACCTTAATAGTATTTTACTGATACTATATATAAAATTAAGGTTGGATGGAAATGTGTTTATTATAGTAGGCTAAAGATAAGCATCCGTAGTTATATTGATCTAAACTGATCATGCCTTAGGAATATAATTTGCATTGAGGGAAAGAATTTTGCATAAAAAATTTTGTAGGTGTACTGTATCATCATACATGAATACTTTTGGTAAAATAGTTTTCATTTCATATTTAGGACTGTCATAACCATGTGGTTTCTTCAGAAATGCTCCAGTGATGTGATACGAGAGTAAGAAAGGTCATTGTTGAACAGGAGTTCCCCTCACATCAGCTTCATGTTTCTATCGCTCAGAAAGGGACTCAGTGTCAGGAAGACATCTGTCATTAGATAGCTTATTAGTGACCGTCTAAAGCTCATAAAGCTTATACCTTTATAATTGACTTTTAAAGGAGACCTATTATTCCCCTTTTTACAAGATGTAATATAAGCCTCAGGTGTCACCAGAATGTGCCTGTGATGTTTTAGATGAAAATACTTATATTTTTAAATTTTGAGTGGAAGCAGAAACATGCTGTTTTTGTGCATTCCTCTTTAGATGCAAATTAGCTGCTGCTCCCTGCCCCCTTTTCCAGAATAGGGCTGTGCCTTTACAGTTTGTACCTCAGGTACTCTGTTAAAAAACATCTTTTTGGTTTTGATTATCATGTCTGTTGCGTTCAAATGATGTGTTTCAAAGCCAAATCAGTTTAAATGTCTGATATAGGGTTTTCTGAGTGCACACATCCAAAGCACGCTCACAGAAAGCATGTGAGACTAAACTAAGTTCTCTTTCATGTCTTATTGCGCTTAAACAGTCAAATACACACAAGTTTATGTTAAAAACACATGAGTTACAAAAACAGTCGGTTATGTGTGTGAAGGTAAACAGCTGGGAAAGAAATTGCATGTTTATATTAGATCTGTGTGGCAGCAGTGTAATTTACAGTAAATAAATCAATAAATCCACTGCTCTCTTGTCTCCTCTGAGGCTCCGACTCTAAATAGTGTTCGTGCTCATCTATGCACCCAACGACAAAACAGTTGGCATGCTTTGCTTGAACATTATGTGAAAACAAAATGGTGGCGCCGTGGGTGGAAGTGTGCAGATTAAGGGGCGGAATATTATAATAAGATCCCATTCTTATTGTTTTTTCACATGCTTGCAGCGAAAGGCTTACCAAAACAAAGTTGCTGAGTTGTCCTTTTTCACATTTTCCTGGTTAGTAGATGCAATGGGGACCCGATTATAGCACTTTAACATGGAAAATGTCAGATTTTGATGATGTCACCTTTAAAAAAATCCCCTGAGCATGGTATTGTTTTCTCCATGAAGAATGCATGTGGTATGTATGGAAATTCTTGCTGGTCTTTTCATCAGAATCAGTGCTGATGTTTGTAATGGTATGTACTGTTGTTAGGTGGAGTGTGCGGATGATGTCCATAAGCCCATCTGGTTTATTATGTGCTGCTATCCCTCTTACTCCATGACTCTAATGGAAATTTTGGAAATGTTGAATCAACAGCCTGAGGAGGGAGAAAACAGCCAGCGTTCAGCTGGAGTGACTTCAGTGTTGAGTGATATACAATCACTAATCATAAAGGATGCAGGAACTTCCTGTCTACATTCTTAGTCTCTGACTGAGGGCCTCGTTCTTTCTAGTTTAGTGGAGTTCAGTGCAGTGGCTAAAGTTCTCTGAGTGTTAATGTGCTCTTGGTGTTCTGTAGTGATTGGCTATTTTAAAAATGCCTATTTTGAATGGAAGCAGAAACACGCTGTTTTCATGCATGCCTCTTTAAATGCGAATGAGCTGCTGCTCCCCGCCCACTTTTTTCAGAATAGAGCGGTGCCTTTACAGCTCGTACCTCAGATACTTTGCTAAAACACATTTGTTTGGTTTTGATTATTGTGTCTATAGTGGGAAATCATTGAATTTAAAGCAATATAAGTTTAAACTTCTGATTTAGGGTTCTCTTCTGAGGGTAAAATTTTGCAGGTAATCAGTTCAGTTGAGTTCAGTGCAGTGGTTCATGTTCTCTGAGTGTTAAAGGTTGTATCAGCGATTTCTAGCCTGAAACATAAAGTGTCAAATTCAGCTGACCTTTCATCACGATCCGCTCGCTGCCTGCCCCATAAATTGTCTGTGAAAAAACCGCGTCTCTCTGGTCAGCCTAGGGTCCGAGATATGCCAAAAAAACAATCGGCACTACCAACCTTTCCACACATAAACAAACAGTGTTCCAACCAATCAGCGTCAGGGGTTTGGTGTTGTGGACTTTCGCTCCGCCTCCCTCACATCCATGCACCAGTAGGAAAGTCCACAACACCAAACCCCTGACGCTGATTGGTTGGAACACTGTTTGTTTCTCTGTGGAATAGTTAACAGCGTCGATTGTTTTTTTGGCATATCTCGGACCCTAGGCTGACCAGAGAGACGCGGTTTTTTCACAGACAATTTATGGGGCAGGCAGCGAGCGGATCGTGAAGAAAGGTGAGCTGAAATTGACACTTTATGTTTTAGGCTAGGAATCGCTGATACAACCTTTAATGTGCTCTTGGTGTTCTCTAGTGATTGCCTATTTTGAAAATGCCTATTTTGAGTGGAAGCAGAAACACACTGTTTTCGTGCATGATTCTTTAAATGCAAATGAGCTGCTGCTCCCCGCCCACTTTTTCCAGAATAGAGCTGTGCCTTTACCAGGGAGGGAAATTAGCACCCGCCACCAGCCAAATGCGGGTGATTTTGTGTTGTGGCGGGTAAACTCGCTTCACCCACCGGCCACCGTGGCGGATAAATAAAAAAACATACTTCAACCGGACGACGTGAGGCGGTAATGCACCTTAACGTTGGTTGCGAGCTGCCATTAAAATACACGAAGAAGAAGAAGACAGCGGACACTTTTAGTGGCGGCACACCTTCAAAAAATGTGGCGATACATCACAGGCGTTAAGAGGTCTGTTAAAATATCTTTACAATCTGCTTTTGAAGAAATATATTGTATTTCGTGCTACAGCGCACATTCTGTCAGATGCAATTCATGGCGCGTCTTTCTCAATATACTGTACAACGCAGCATTCATTCACATCAGATGATAACTCGGCGGCAGAGTTCCACTCACACAGGGGCGTAATTTCCACTGGGGACACGCTTTTCAAAATCCCGTTGGTGTCCACCCAAATGGTTTTGTTAAGTAATCTCTTATATTGTAGAATGCACGCTCTACGCCGCCGAGAGTTTTGCGCTATAGTAAAAATTAAACCAAAAGTAAAACGCGCATTCAAAAGCAACTTTAATACCCTGCGTTTAGAGAGCGACTCCCCAATGCGCGCAAATTAGGCTACATAAAATATCTAGGCTGTTATAGTATGTGGGCTATAAGTTGTGTAGTTGTGAAGATATCTCTGTATCGTGATAGAGAAATTCGGTGAAAATGTCAGTATTTTATTGAGACTTGAGATTAAATAAACTGCTCAAGTATAGTAGATCTTGTAGTATTAATTTTCACATGCAGATACACATTGTCGGTTAAAAACATAAAGTGGCTGGTAAAAACATCCACCACACTGGCCAGTGGACAAAAAAGGTAATTTCCATCCCTGGCCTTTACAGCTCGTACCTCAGATACTCTGCCAAAACACATATGTTTGGTTTTGATTATCGTGTCTATCACACTGAAACCATGCGTTTTAAAGCTATATCAGTTTAAACTTCTGATTTAGGGTTCTCTTTTGAGGGTGAAGTTTTGCTGGTAATCAGATTAGTGGAGTTCAGTGCAGTGGCTAAAGTTCTCTGAGTGTTAATGTGCTCTTGGTGTTCTGTAGTGATTGCCTGTTTTGAGTGGAAGCAGAAACATGCTGTTTTTATGCATGGCTCTTTAAATGCAAATTAGCTGTTGCTCCCCGCCCACTTTTTTCCAGAGTTAGAGCTGTGCCTTTACAGCTCGTACCTCAGATACTCTTCCAAAACACATCTGTTTGGTTTTGATTATCATGTCTGTCACACTGAAATTATGTGTTTTAAAGCCATATCAGTTTAAACCAGTTCAGTGGAGTTCAATGCAGTTCAGTGCAGTTAAGTGTTAATTTACTCTTACATTGGTGTTCTGTAGTTATTGCTAGCCCAAGTTTACTCTATAAAGTCTATTGTATAATATTTGACATACAAATTTCTAAGACCGCTAAATGGTCAACATTTTACGACTTTGCTGTTGTACACATTATACTACATGCCGTCTATCATCTGATTGATATTTTCAAAGTAAAATGCCCACCTTTAGGTTGTGGTTTTCATGTCTTTTTGCTGTGAAATCTTTACTGATTTTTATTAAGTAGCTGTAAGAATAAATGATGTATTGTTAGTAATATTTCAAAATGAACACTTACTGGACTGCAGCAACTTAGTGTAGGTTTACTTTTTTTTTTTTTTTTTTTTTAGAAAAATCTGGTTAAATTGTGAGTATCAAACATGATACACCAGGCTTTTGAGAAAACTTTATTATTAATCTAACCATTTAGATCTCCTGAATTCTTAAATTTATTAATACCCAAATATATGTATATACACTGCTGTTTAAACATTTGGGATCAGTAAGATTTTTAAGGTTTTTTTGTTTTGTTTTTGTTTTTATAAAGTCTCTAATGCTCAAATTTTTGGAAGAAAACTGTTCCAAAAGCAAACAAACAAATAAATACATATCTTGTAAATTATTATATCTAAATGTTTAGATTTTTGGGATTAAACTGTTCCATTAAATGAAAAAATAAATAAAAATAATAATAAATACTTAAATTTATACATGTATACAAATATATTTGCTAATAAATCTAAGCATTTACACCTTGTAAATGCTTAGATTTATGATTATTGATTTATGATTATTGCATGATTTATAAAAAAATTTAAAAATAATAAATATATAGATATTTATAAATATACAAATATAAATATAGATTTTTTTAAAATATAGATTATTTTTGAGGAATGTTTATCGGTCAATCAACAATGTATTGCATTACTTTATATATTTATAAAATAAAAACAGCTTCTATTAGAAATCTAACCATTTAGATCAGTGCAGAATTGAGTGCAGCATAAGAAGAGAATTGTTTGTTTTTGTTTAGCAACTCCGTTTTATCTGATGATATCATGTTTATCTGAATGCTTTCATTGCTAAGAGTAACGCAATATTGCAACAATGCATTTTAATGATTTAACTTTGGCAATACAAGTATTGACTCACTGATTCCCAACAGACACAATGGTGTGAGGCAGCTGAGGCAACATTTCCCTGTTTCCCAATATACAGTAATAGTGTTTGTAGCATGGTTGAAAACAGGTGTGTAATACCCTGAGATTTCTTCCAAACCACAAAGTGTGTTTGTGTAAGGTGCTAAAAATGACGCAATATCAGCAGATCTTGTGTTACATAAATGACACATTGACCCAGAGTGACAGCTCTACTGTTGACAGTCAGGTTGCTGCTGTCACTGTTGCTTTGGCCTTGTTTTCAAATTCAATTTACAGTCTATTGTGTCTTAAGCTCTCTCTCCAAAAGTACATCTGAATTTTCCATTTGCTTTTCTCATGCACTATATTTTCATGTGAGATGTGTGACAGTAAAAATGTAGACTCGAACTCTGACTTTATACTGTAATACAGGATGCGTGCCCTCATGCACTTGTTGGATGTGTTGTTGCGCAGGTGTTATCTGAGCTATTTAAACAGAAGGTGACCCGAACGCCGTGCTGTCTGTGGGGGAGGCTTGTGCTGAACACAGAGATCGCGTGTGACTGGAGACCTGACCACCCACTGAGATGAAACGCAAAACAGAGTGCTGCGTGTCTGTGGAGAAGAGCAGCTAAAAGGTTTCCAGTGTCATTTATCATGCACATGCACATGCAGGAGGGGAAAAAACGTGCTGGTAATTTTTTGCCTGGACATTATCCATTAATTTTATGAATGTTTCCGTTAACCCTAAAACACAATGCAATGCAGTACAAAATACAGGTAAAACACATTCATTCTAATATTCTGATTTGCTGCTCAAAAACATTTATTATTATGTTGAAAACAGCTGAGTATAATCTTTTCAGGTTTCTTTGATAAATAGAAAGTTTAGAAGAACAGCATTTATCTAAAATATAATTTTTTGTAATATTTTAAATATGTTTATCATCGTTTTTGACCAGTTTAAAGAATCCTTGCTAAATAAAAGTATTAATTTCTATAATAACTTCCTGTAAAAAAATATACTTAACTTTAAATATTGATAATAATAATAAACAAAATGTTTTTGAACAGCATATTAGAGTGATTTCTGAAGGATCATGTGACACTTTAGACAGAAATTGAGCTGAAAATGTAGCTTTGATCACAGAATTAAATTAAAATTTTAAAACATATTAAAAAAGAAAGCAGTTATTTTAAATAGTAAAAATATTTTACTATAGTTTTTGTCTGTACCTTGGATCAAATAAATGCAGGCTTGGTGAGCAGAAGAGAATTCTTAAAAAAAACTAAAAATATTACTGTTCAAAAACTTTTGACTGGTCGTGTGTGAGTGACTAAAACTAACAAAATTTAAATGAAAACAAAGTATTGCAATTATACTAAATAAAACTCCATACTAGTTTAAATTGCATGATTAAACAATTTTTAAATATTTAATTAAATCCTAAATAATTATAAATATTAAATGCAATTCTTCATTATGATTACTCAGAATTACATTGTACTTGTCTAACTGCTGTTTAAAAAGTTTGAAATTGCATTTTATATATTCCTTTTTTTTTATTATTCCTTTTCAAAACTAGGTTTTTGCTGCTAAGTCTTGTATGCATTCACCACAAAGACTTTTTAAACAGTGTAAATCTGTGAAGTGAGATTTGTAGCTGTAATTGCTGCAGTGTTTGTTTTGGTAGGCATGAGCACAGTCTCTAACTCTCTCACACTTCCACTCCCTGAAACTTCTGTTTACAGAACGTGTTTTGAAAGGAACGTTACACGAACAGGAATTGTTCGAACAGAGACTGGCATCCGTGCTATGAACAGAATCTGCATGCGTGAGAAATGCTCCAATTTCTGATCGTGCTTAGAATGAGAGCAGAATGCAGTGACACATTTTTGCGTGTCAACGTTTGGCACCGGGCCAGGTGCGAGTGCACGCAAGGTTACATAATGAGAGATCCGCCAGAGAGGGAGTGAGAAGTGTCATATCAAGAGTCATTTTAATGCTTCGAGTAACAATACATGACACTTCCTCTGGATACACTAACTGCTCTCAATGTCTTCCTCTACATGGAAGCTGCACACTAATCAGCCACAGATAACAGATATGCTTGCACAGCTCTTTTTCTGTCATAATGCATGCAGCTGTTTTGTTTTAATACTAAGAATAATACAAGACATAAGTACAGGAG
This sequence comes from Garra rufa, assembly GCF_049309525.1. Lineage (NCBI taxonomy): Eukaryota > Metazoa > Chordata > Actinopteri > Cypriniformes > Cyprinidae > Garra > Garra rufa. The sequence continues at coordinate 11,128,737 of NC_133362.1, read as the reverse complement.
CTTTATGAGGTAACTTCGAAATCATGAAATTGGTAGAATTACATTATTTAAACTCTTTTCTCTAAATTAACTTTACCTTTATGAGCTATTTTGACTTATAAAGTGAATTTTAATGCATATATGAATGTCATACAGGTATCCCTGTTGAAAAAAACAGCATATGCTGGTTAGGTAGGTTTTGATGCTGGGATGCTGATTTTAGCTAGTTTAAGCTCTGGTTTAAGGTGGTTGTTAGCTAGTTTATGCTGGTCTTAAAATAGTTTATGCTGGCCATGCACTGGTCCTGAGCAGGCGGGACCGGCTTAGGACCAGCAGATGACCAGCATAAACCATCCAAGGACCAGCATAAACCAGCTAAAACCAGCACTGAACGTAAACAATGCCACTGAACTGAAAAAAAAAACTAGCATATTTTGCTGATTAATGCTTCTGAAAATGCTCAATTATTGTCATGTTTTGGGCTGTACTAATCAGTCAGACAGGGAAAAACATTTGAAGTATTATAGACTGCCAAAAGTTATAACAAATCAAGGAGAAGAGTGCAAAAAGTGAGGAACAAAAGACATTTGTGGTTGGCCAAACTGAACCAGGATTTCCAGGGCAAGAATCTTGACAACGTTTCTGTTTGTTCTTATAATTTTCAGTCAGGTCCCTGTTGAGAAAACCAGCATATGCTGGTTAGGTAGGTTTTGACGCTGGTATGCTGGTTTTAGCTGGTCCTACGCTGGTTTATGCTGAGCAGGAGGGACCAGTTTAGCATAAACCAGCTTAGGACCTGCATAAACCAGCTAAGGACCAGCATAAACCAGTTTAGGACCTGCATAAACAAGCTAAGGACCAGCATAAACCATTTTAGGACCAGCATCCCAGCATCAAAACCTACCTAACCAGCATATGCTGTTTTTTTTTCAACGGGGATGCTGAGTAACCACAGATTTATTAGGGTCATTGTATCACAAACAGAAAGTTTCTAAATACTTGCATATTTTGCTGATTATTGCTGCTGAAAATGCTCAATTATTGTCATGTTTTGGGCTGTACTAATCAGTCAGACAGGGAAAAACATTTGGAGTACTATAGACTGCCAAGTTATAACAAATCAAGGAGAAGAGTGCAAAAACTGAGGAACAAAAAGGCGTTTGTTGTTGGCCAAACTGAACCAGGATTTCTTAAACCAGGGCAAGAATCTTAACAACATTTGTGTTTGTTCTTAGAAATTTCAGTCAGGTCCCTGTTCAGAAAACCAGCATATGCTGGATAGGTAGGTTTTGATGCTGGTATGCTGGTTTTGTCTGGTCCTAGCAGGAGGGACCAGTATAGGATCAGCACATGAGCAGTTTAGGGCCAGCATAAACAAGCTAAGGACCAGCATAAACCAGTTTAGGACCTGCATAAAGTAGCTAAGGACCAGCATAAACCAGCTAAGGACCAGCAGAAACCATCTAAGGACCAGCATAAACCAGTGAAAATCAGCATCAAAACCTATCCAGCATATGCTTTTTTTTTCAACAGGGATGCTGAGTAACTACAGATGTATTAGGGTAATGGTATCACAATCAGAAAGTTTCCTAATACATTTTGTCTTCATAATGAACAGTATATAGAGTGTTTTCACTACACATCATCTATCGGCCATATTGGCGGCACTGATTGTGAACAATGCCACTAAACTGAAAAAAGTGCATATTTTGCTGATTATTGCTGCTGAAAATGGTCAATTATTGTCATGTTTTGGACATTTGGAGTATTATAGACTACCAAAAGTTATAACAAATCAAGGAGAAGAGTGCAAATACTGAGGAACAAAAGACGTTTGTAGTTGGCCAAACTGAACCAGGATTTCCAGGACAAGAATCTTGACAACATTTGTGTTTGTTCTTATCATTTTCAGTCAGGTCCCTGTTGAGAAAACCAGCATATGCTGGTTAGGCTGAGCATGAGGGACCAGTTTAGGATCAGCACATGACCATCTTAGGACCAGCATAAACCAGCTTAGGACCTGCATAAACCAGCTATGGACCAGTATAAACCAGCTAAGGACCTGCATAAACCATCTAAGGACCAGCATAAACCAGTGAAAATCAGCATCAAAACCTACCTAACCAGCATATGCTGTTTTTTTTAACAGGGATTCTGAGTAACCACAGATTAATTAGGGTAATTGTATCACAACCAAAAAGTTTCCAAATACATTTTGTCTTCATAATGTTTTACCTTTGAACAGACTTCAACGGTTTGAGTTTAAAATCTTTGTTTGTGTTCTACTGAAGAAACAAAGTCACCTACATCTTGGATGCCCTGGGGGTAAGCCGATAAACATCAAATTTTCATTTTTGGGTGAACTATCCCTTTAAACAGCATAAAATAGCAGAACAATGTATTCAGTAGTACATTAACCATGCAATCCATGCTATTGTTTACATCTGAGTATCTCTAATATGGCTGCTGATCCGGGCAACCAACCAAACCTTGACGTAAGTGCAAACCCTCTATTGTTTCACAACTAGAAAGTTTACAAATACCTTGTCTTCATTATAAACAAGTAAATCAACATCTGAAAAACCAAACAAAGTCTACCTGTGCTGTACTTTAAACAATTGTAACTTTGGTTTGCTGTTTTGTATGTAATACAATAAAATTCATGTATCATGGCTCAAGTTTATAAATCCTTTTTGGGGCCACTGTATATGTAAAGAAAGTTTATGCATCTCAGCCTTTTAAAATAAATAGCAAACCACAAAAACTCACTGGGAAATGGTAAGTGTTCCTCATGGTGAGTGAAGAGCCCTCAAGGTATGTACGTTCTGAGAGTAGAGGGGAAAAAAATCACAGCAAGGTTATGTAAGGTAAGTTTGCACTAAGAAAATGCTGTTAAACGGAATGATGGGTAATTTCTGTGCTGTGTTTGGCTGCAACTTGCTTCTCTCAGTGAACATTCCGTGGTTTTGAATGTATAATTATGAGACAGTGTGCAATTAACAAAGCTAATGTGATACATAAACTTATCCCTGCTGAAAAAACCAGCATATGCTGGTTTTTTCAGCAGGGATCTAACCTCTTATCAATGTAAACAACAGTTGGTTGATTGACTCTACTTGTTATAAAACTTTCAATCTGTATCATGTCTTCAAAAGTGAATTACAAAAATGTTTTGATCTTTTTTTGATGCGGAAGTAAGTGTATTTTCTGTAAATACCGTGAATATGCAAAACTTCCGACTCATTAGGCACTCTACTAGGAGAATAACAACTAGTTGCTCAACAAACAAGTGTGTTTATTACGAAAATACATCCAGATAATATGATAAGTATATCAGTTTGCAATATCATGCAGCGAAACGAGCTGTTTTTATGTTGTTTTTTTCTTTTTACCGATAAAAATGGCTAGGAATGAATGACACCGGAAGCCTGCTCTCACGTTAAAAATAAAAAGGCGTTTGTTTTTTTAGAATCCTCCTTATGTTCATGTTTTGTGTTCCACAAATTCAATACCATGAGTATGAGTGAATAATTAAAGAATTTTCATTTTCTGTGAACTATTTCCGAGTTTCAGAATGATTTTCCGGACTTTCTGAGTTTCTGCTTTCCTTCTCAATGATACGGTCGCATGCCATACATGTGTTGTGGTGACAAGGCATTCAGTTTTGTTTTAGTGTTGAGGATATGTAATTCATTCCAATAGGAACCAAAGTTTCAGTCGTGATAATGGGCCATGAAGTTTCAGTGATGTGGTTGATTTGTACTCAGCTAGTAATGACCGGAGGCCCTCGTGTGGACATGATTGTAAGTGCATTTCAATTGCTTTAAAATTAAGTAGAATTTTTACATGCAGAATTTAATGATGACTGTCCTTTTTCATTTTGGGTGAAAATAAGTGTTCTAGTGAACAAAAGTTATATTTGTTTCAAAAGATTTCAGAAAAATGCTGTTCTTCTGAATTTTCTATTCATCAACGAAACCTGGAAAAAAATCTGCTTAGCTTTCAACAGAAATAATAATGGTTTTTATTATCTTTTTTTTTTTTTTTTTTTTTTTTTGAGCAGCAAATAAGAATAGTAGGATGATTTCTGAAGGATCATGTGACTGGAGTAATGATGCTAAAATTCAGCTTTGATAGAAAGATAGGAAGCATTTATTTCACCTGTAAAAAATAATTCAAAATTGTACTGTTTTTGCTGTATTTTGGATCAAATACATGTAGGCTTGGGTGAGCAGAAGAGACAACTGATATAATCAAGTAAATAGTAAATAAATGATAGATAAGTAAAATATATTTTTGAAAAATATGTATTTAAACACCTGTTTTATGATACAAAAAGTGCAAGTTTCTAATATTTACCCTGCCAAGATTGTAAATTGTAAAAGTGCAGTAACTCCTCACATGGTTAAGATGAGGAGGCAGCTGAAGGCTGTACTTTTTACACGTACTATCATGAGATGAAACCTTAGACATAAGTTCACACACAGTTTCTCATAGACCAGCACATGTAATCTGATAAGAACCTGAAAAAAGAGAATGTTTATTGAGAGCAAACCATAGGAGTTAAGATTTTCACGTAACCTCAATTCGTAGCTGCCAACTCGCACGTCTTCCTACATTCAGCTGCCACTTAGATTTTCCACCTGATTATGGTGTCGAGTACTGCTAGAAATCTTTATCTTTAGCATTAATATAAAATGCTTAAACATTTGTTTAAGAATGCAGCTTTTACGTTTTATGATTTTACATTTTATAATATTGAATGTAATGAATAAATACCACCACCATCACCACTACTACTTCTAGCCTTATTAGTATTACAACTAATGAGCTAATACGAACACAAATAAAAATAAGCATAAAATATTAGCATATTTTTCAGTGCAATATTTTATTTTAAACCCTTACAGTTGCTTCAAAACATGAGAAATAGAACGTTTAAGACTAATCTAATAATCTCAGCATGCAAAAACAAAAACAAAAAAACATCACATGTACAGACCTGTTATAAATCCTCATAATTTTTTCCTCGGGAACTACATCTCCCAGAATGCAATGTGACCAGCCTGACGTCAGTAGCCGGAGTTCCGCGTGTTCGGATGTGTTGTTAATATCATACGTGGATGTGGAATATGATGGAAAGTCGAGGAGTTTCATCGATTATTTTTGACTTGGATAACACGCTGGTCGATACAGCTGGCGCAGGACGAATTGCCATTCAGAAGGTAAATGAGTGAATAAGGAAAATACTCAAACGAACACTTTAAAGAACTGTTGACAATACCATGGTATTACCATAGTTTTTAGGTACTTTTCACGGTATAATTTGACATAATTTAAAGCATATATTGAAGTATCATTGTATTACCATGGTTTTTGGACACATGACATAGTATTATTGGACGTACCTTGAAGTATCTATCAAAGTACCATAGTATTACCATGTTTTTGGACACATGCCATAGTATTATTGGACGTACCTTGAAGTATCTATCAAAGTACCATAGTATTACCATGTTTTTTGGACACATGCCATAGTATTATTGGACGTACCTTGAAGTATCTATCAAAGTACCATAGTATTACCATGTTTTTTGGACACATGCCATAGTATTATTGGACGTACCTTGAAGTATCTATCAAAGTACCATAGTATTACCATGTTTTTTGGACACATGCCATAGTATTATTGGACGTACCTTGAAGTATCTATCAAAGTACCATAGTATTACCATGTTTTTGGGACACATGCCATAGTATTATTGGACGTACCTACCTTGACGTATCTATCGAAGTACCATAGTATTACCATGGTTTTTGGACACATGCCATAGTATTATTGGACGTACCTTGAAGTATCTATCGAAGTACCATAGTATTACCATGTTTTGGGACACATGCCATAGTATTATTGGACGTACCTTGAAGTATCTATCAAAGTACCATAGTATTACCATGTTTTTGGGACACATGCCATAGTATTATTGGACGTACCTACCTTGACGTATCTATCGAAGTACCATAGTATTACCATGTTTTTTGGACACATGCCATAGTATTATTGGACGTACCTTGAAGTATCTATCAAAGTACCATAGTATTACCATGTTTTTGGGACACATGCCATAGTATTATTGGACGTACCTACCTTGACGTATCTATCGAAGTACCATAGTATTACCATGGTTTTTGGACACATGCCATAGTATTATTGGACGTACCTTGAAGTATCTATCGAAGTACCATAGTATTACCATGTTTTGGGACACATGCCATAGTATTATTGGACGTACCTTGAAGTATCTATCAAAGTACCATAGTATTACCATGTTTTTGGGACACATGCCATAGTATTATTGGACGTACCTACCTTGGCGTATCTATCGAAGTACCATAGTATTACCATGGTTTTTGGACACATGCCATAGTATTATTGGACGTACCTTGAAGTATCTATCGAAGTACCATAGTATTACCATGGTTTTTGGACACATGCCATAGTGCCATTGGACGTACCTTGACGTATATATCGAAGTACCATAGTATTACCATGTTTTTTGGACACATGCCATAGTATTATTGGACGTACCTTGAAGTATCTATCAAAGTACCATAGTATTACCATGTTTTTGGGACACATGCCATAGTATTATTGGACATACCTACCTTGAAGTATCTATCGAAGTACCATAGTATTACCATGTTTTTGGGACACATGCCATAGTATTATTGGACGTACCTTGAAGTATCTATCGAAGTACCATAGTATTACCATGTTTTTTGGACACATGCCATAGTATTATTGGACGTACCTTGAAGTATCTATCGAAGTACCATAGTATTACCATGTTTTGGGACACATGCCATAGTATTATTGGACGTACCTTGAAGTATCTATCGAAGTACCATAGTATTACCATGTTTTGGGACACATGCCATAGTATTATTGGACGTACCTTGAAGTATCTATCGAAGTACCATAGTATTACCATGTTTTGGGACACATGCCATAGTATTATTGGACGTACCTTGAAGTATCTATCGAAGTACCATAGTATTACCATGTTTTTGGACACATGCCATAGTATTAAATGGTAGTATTAAAATGGTTTTTCAACACATTTCAATGTGGTATTTTTGGGGTACTCTTAAGTATATATCAAAGTACCATGCTATTACCATGGTTTTTGTACACATGCCATGATATTTGTACACACTTTTAAGTGTATATCAAAGTACCATTGTATTACTATGGTTTTTGGAGACATAAAATGGCATTGCCATGGTATTCTTTGACATACTCTTAAGTATATATATATATCAGTGCCATCATATTACCACTTTTTTGACACTTACTGTGGTAATACTATGATATTGTTCTCCAAAAACTATTTGGACACTTAGTCAAGACTTAAAACTTTGTCTTTTGATTAAATAACAAAATATGAATCCAAACTGTACTATTTTTGTTCTTTAAACACATTGTTGTTTCTTCAGGTCTGTGAGCTGCTAAAGTCAACACATGTGCAGGAAAGCCACATCAAAGACATCTGTGATCGCTTTTTACGAAAGCTTCTCCACGAATCGTTCGACCCATCAGAAGGAAAAACAATAGATGATGTGAGGATCCAACACTGGTATGAAGCCCTACAGGAGACGCAGGGCACAGATCCTGATCCAGCTCTGGCAAACAGCTGCTACTACACATGGAAGAACACACGATTACAGGTGCTGACTTTTTCTCCCGAGGTTCGATCTCTCCTGGAAGAACTGCGGAAAAACTACAAACTGCTTCTGCTCACCAATGGCGATACTCAGACGCAGTGGGAGAAGATCGAAGCGGCGAGATGTGAGGGTCTCTTTAGTTTGCTGGTAGTCGGAGGAGATCACCCTGAGCAGAAACCGGCACGCTCCATCTTCACTCACTGCTTCGAGTCTGCGGGAGTCCGGCCGCAAGACTGCATCATGGTGGGAGATTCTCTCAGCACAGACATCCAGGGAGGTATTAATGCAGGAGTGCGAGCCACCGTGTGGATAAACAGTGACTGTAAATCTCTCCCGGAGGGCTCTGTGACTCCAGACTACACTGTTCCTAGTGTATTAAATCTGAATGATATTCTACTTAAACTGAGATGATTTTTTTTAAAGAAACTTTTAAAGAAAAATGTGATTAAGTCTTAAATCAGTGGCTTTAAATGATTAGAATTGTTAAAGAAAAATATCAGCAGAAATATTTATAATTGCCAATACCTCAAAAATATTTTAAGTTGTGGAGTAAATTAATCATGGGTGTTATGTCTATTGGTATATACATGACTGTACTGTACATATAAATTCAAAACGAAGATTAAAACATTTTAATGTTTAAATTGAATTTCTTTGACACCTTGTGCAGCTGTGCTTTAAATCTCCTTTTGTGGTCTGAAAAAGTTAGGAAAAAGAACTACACCAGAGTGAGTGAATTATTAAATAAGTATGCCAGTGATTAATCGATTAATTGCTGTAATCAAAGTTTATCAAATGCTTATTAATTAAGCTAATCATAAATGCGTTCAGTAATCATGCAAACAAACCCATAGCTATAAAACCACTCAACGCTAGAGGGCGCACTACAGCTCCACGTGTTTCAGATGCACTTAAACAAACGTGCACACACCTTTGGATTTAAACACTAAATGCGGGTTCAACATCAAGATGGAAGCATTTCCTTGTAAGTAAAGATTGGTTGTGGCTAGAGGGTATACAGCTCAGACCGGAAACTAACAATGAAATTAATTGTTCTACCTATTAGATTGTGTTTTATTAACGTCTACACCTACCCCAACCCTAAACTTAGCCCTTACTATAATACAAAAAAAGTATTATTGTTGTACAGTGTGACAAAAATTACGTTAGACTGATGTGCGCATGCCCAGTAGCCTTAGCTGTATCCCTTCTAGACTTTACCGTAAAGATTCTGTTCACTACAAACCCCATAATCGTATATTGAAGTCAAGGGCGTAGAATATAGTTTAGGTCATCTGAAATAGGTCACCGATCCCTGAGAAGTTAAAGTAAATAAATGAGTAAGTGAATTAAGCTACAAACTCGAGCATAATGCACAATGTTTCCATCTAATATGTATTATGAGGTGCAGCTCCTCATTTTAATTGAGTGTTTTCACTAGTTAGCAGTAAACCGGTTACCTCGCGTGAATATGTTCGTAGATTTGTGTTGAATGTTATCTTTGGAACGAGAAAATGGATATTTTATTTGTAAACATTTTTTGATTATTTCAGTTAATGCCATAAAACTACCGAACTAAGCCAGTAGTAGTACAGTGTCTTGTAAACATGGCTGTAGACGCGAAAAGCGGAGGAACAGACAAACGATTCAGTTGAGTGAGTCATTTACGCTGGATCCTAATGATTTAAACTCGTGACTTCGATCATTCAGTTCATGCGGTTCGCTAGCAAAAAGAACAGATCAAAAGAGCACTTCATTTTCGAACATCGCTTGTAATGGTTTTAAAAAATCAGTTAAACCATTGCTTCGTAAAATGATTCACTTTCGAAGCGCTCCAGTCGGATTGTATATCGCGATTCAGATCTTCAAAGCGAGTGTCGGTAAACATTTGATTTAGATCGGGACTTCGGGGCTGGTTAACGCTGGAATACACTACAAGACTTTTAAAATCTGAACGGATTTTTTAACAGTAGGCATCATACACTCACCGATCACAACAAACTCATGCAGAAATGTGCTCCTTGTTGCTAGAAGATGCATAACAAGTAAGGGATAATCAACGGTTTGCCGTGCGTTAAAGGATTTTAAATGCACGACGTGGAGGCTAATAACCACCCGACGCGAAGCGGAGGCATTTCGGGACTCATATCGTAAATCGATTTAGATCGGGTCTTTTTTTTCAGATCGAAACTTTAGAGCGGGATCGCGATTTACTTCTTGAATTAAATCATTTGTGAACTGCGCTCAGAAGTACCGATATTAAATTATGGGTCACAAATCAACATTTAGATCGGAACTGCGGAGCGTAGATCGGAAATCATTTGATTTAGATTGGAACTTTACGAAACGCGAATCATTTAATTTAGATCGGAACGGAGCACGTTCACGAATTATTTAACAAATCTTTTAATTCAGATCGGAACTTGATGTTAATTTCTCCAGTGATTTGGAGGGAACATTGTACCAAAATACTACAAAAGTGGTCAAAAAAGGACTCAGAATTGTGTACTTAAAGCTCACAAGACTTAATCAGTGTAATTATTTATTAGTACTAAAGAGAGACATTTTGTAGTTTTGTAAAATAGTCAAATGTTAATAAATAGTATTTTTAGTAATTACAAACAATTGATGGGGTAATCTTTTAATTCAGATAGGAACCTGGAGTCATTAAACTTTGCATATCACAAATCATTTGATTCAGTTCTGGACTCAGAGCATGTATCACGAATCGATTTAGATCGGAGCGGTTTCGTGAAATTTTTATTCAGATCGGACCTTCGGAGGGGGTTCACGAATTATTTGATTTAGATGGGAACTTTTCATATTACAAATCATTTGATTCAGTTCAGGACTTGAAGTGTGTATCACGAATCGATTTAGAATGGGACTTCGGAGCAGTTTTGAAAAAATTGATTCAGAACGGAACTTTAGAGTGGGTTCATTTGGCAAATTGAATTCCAGATTTGAAATGAAGTGGTATGAAGGGAACATTGTACCAAAATACTACAAAAATGGTCAAAAAGGAGGCAGAATTGTGTATTTAAAGCTTGCAAGACTTAACCAGTGTATTATTTATTATCAGTGAAGAGAAACATTCTGTACAGTTTTGTAATAGTTGAATGTTACTAAATACAAATTTTAGTAAATATGAACAATTGATGGGGTGTAGAGCACTTCCTCAAAAATACATAAACAAGAATAGTTTAATTGTATGACTCCAATTCCTCTACATGACCTTGACGAGTTTAAACAGTCCACATTAATCCTGCTATTGATAGAAAATGGTGGTACTGCTCACCGATCCTGATATATTTCGTTATACTCAAGTGAATAAAGTTGTATGTTCAGGCACTTTATTTTCCATCTATGCAAAGAAAGATGCAGTCAAGAAGAATTTTACTTGACATCTAACTTGACTTTAATGTTCATTGCTGCAAGCTCTGCCACAAAGTATCTAAACACAAAAGGAACGGACACAGTCTCGATAGAGTCACTCTTATTGCACAGCAAGCAGATGGTTTTCCGGTGACGTGTATTTGACCAATGAGGAGGTGGCTTTTCTAGAAGCGGCGACAGCAGGCTACCGCAGTCCATGCAAACTTGCGCCACTGAGCGATCGGAGCAATTAAACAGCCGGTCGTGAAGCAGGAACGACGTCCCGTGAGCCAGCAGAGCGTCCCGTTCCATCTCTCCAAAGCGGATTCCTCCCTGAACGTTCCTCCCTCCCATCGGCTGATTGGTCACTTTATCTCTCGCACCCGTAGTTCTCACCTGGAACTTGTCGGAGACCATGTGACGCAAGCGCTGGTAGTAAACCACCCCGATGAAGATGTCCGCCTCGAGCTCCAAGCCGCTTATGCCGGAGTAGAGGCGCTCTGTCCCGTAGTAGTTGTATCCCGCGGCTTTCAGCATCTCGCCGAAATGCTCGAGTGCAGAGCTCTCCTCAGAGAACTTGAACGGTGTGGCGTCGTGACACAGGCCGTGGAGGGCCGCCGATTTTCCAGCCATGCTCTCGATGAGCATCCCGATGGTCATTCTAGAGGGGAAGCCGTGCGGGTTAAACAGGATGTCCGGGCACATGCCGCTCTCTGTGAAGGGCATGTCCTCTGCGGGCCACAGGCGACTCAGGATTCCCTTCTGACCATGTCTGCTGGCAAACTTGTCTCCGATGGTGGGGTTTCTGGGAATGCGGCATGTGATGGAAACGCGCTTGAAGCGACCAGTGCCGGTGTCATTACTGCATACTTTGATGTTGTCCACAACACAGCTCTCCTGGTACCTGAGGAGAAAAAGAGCTTCGGAAATCAATAATCTAAAGAAATGCAGTTGCACTAAACAAAAATATTAAAACATCACATAAGAAGATTGAAGCTTTGTACATTGACTTGTTGCCTGGTAAAAAATAATTTAAAATTTAAATTACAATTTTAAATTTAAAATAGTTATTCAAACTTTCCATTCAAAAATAATCAAATTAATTTATTTTAACTGTTATTTCCTTTGCAAAAGGTGAGCAGTACTTTGCCAAATCAATAGTGTTAATCTCATCAACAAGATTTGACTACAATATATGTTTTAAAAATTACAATATTTTTAAAGAATAAAAATGTAGGAAGTATGTTTATTTTAAACAATATTATTTTAACTAGTCACATTGTGAATGCACTTTTTTAAATAATTAATAAACAACTAAGCAAATAGAATTGTATTACAATTGTATATTTTTTATAATTTTTTTAAATGATTTTGCGCCTTCAACAATTTTTTTTTGTTATTGTTAATTTAAACGTGTTTTTGTTCATTGGAAATAAAACTGAAATAAAATACAATTTTGGTAATTAACAGAACTACAAGATAAGTACAGATTAACTAAGCTTACTTGTAAAAATTATCAATAATTAAAAAAAAATAATTTAGGTATTGTACTACAACAGTAATCTCATTAATATTCTCAAATACACTACTAGTCAAATGTTTTTGAACAGTACAATTTTTTTTTTAAAGAAGTCTCTTCTGCTTATCAAGCCTGCATTTATTTGATCCAAATTAAAACTACAATTTTGAAATATTTTTACTATATAAAATAAGTGTTTTCTATTTGCTGTTCTTCTGAACTTTCTATTTATCAAAGAAACCTTGAAAAAAAATCTACTTAGCTGTTTTCAACATCACAATGTTTTTAAGCAGCAAATCAGAAAATTAGAATTTCTGAAGGATTGTTTCTGGAATAATGCTGCTTAAAATTCAGCTTTAAATATATTCAAATAGAAAACAGTTATTTTAAATAGTAAAAATATTTCCAAATGGTACTGTTTTGGCTGTACTTTGCACCAAATAAATGCAGGCTTGGTGAGCAGAAGAAACCTCTTAAAAAAAAAAAACATTAAAAAGCTTACTGTTCAAAAACTTTTGACTGGTAGTGTGAATCAGTTTTGCACTTTAATCAACTAAATACCATGGCTGTAATGTGATGTGAATGTGATTTATAAACCACTTGTTTTTTGTTAGTGAAAATAAATATCTGAAATAAAACAAATATTAAACAAAAAAAAGAGAGATAAGACACAAATTACTAATAGAATGAAAACTTAATCTAAAAATAAAAGCCAATTCAATATATTATAGTAGTACAAAAAATAACGTGTATTAAAATAATACAAAACATTTAATTAGAGTAAAATTGATAAATGTTACTTTTATTGTCCAAGCTGACAAATTATGACTAAAAAAATAAAAGTGATGTCTTACTTGAAGAAGTTCACATAACTCTGGCCAGTATTGAGATTGATGTAGCTGTAGTAAGGCTCTCCATACTTCAACACAGTGCCGATAAATGGCAATCCGTCTGCATCCAGTTTGTCCATTACTTTGGGGTCATCTGGCTTCACCCCAAACACAATGCTATCATCACCTTTGACCTTATCGGACAGGTCTATGAGCTCAGTCTTATAAACCGAACCATGAGCAAAGCCACGCTCCCATGAGGACTTATTGACAATCTGAGGAAAGTTCAGAACACAAAATATTAACAAATGCAAAAAACGTTTTGGACCGAGCGTAATGAGAAGTTACACTTACCATGGCGTCTTCCATATCATAGCCAGTGTAAGAAATGACAGCCACTATCGCATTGGTGCCAATTGGGTAATTATCCATGTTGTAGTGGTCGTACATCGCGGGTCTGACTAGAGGGCTCTGAGGGGTATGTAGACGGTACAGTTTATTGTCGGCTCGGTCCTGGAACGAATGCAGCGGGAAGCCCATTGTCTGCTTACCTATGCAAAGACGATGTCTTATAAGTTGCAACTCATGGTTGATATTTGTGACTCTGGACCACAAAACCAGTCTTAAGTAGCACAGGTATATTTGTAGCAATAGCCAAAAAACATTGTATGGGTCAAAATTACTGTTTTTTTCTTTGATGCCAAAAATCAATAGGACATTAAGTAAAGATCATGTTTCATGAAGAAGTTGTCAATTTTCAACCGTAAATGCATCAAAACTTAATTTTTGATTAGTAATATACATTGCACTTTTACAAGAACTTTTTGACAACTTTAAAGGTGATTTTATTTTCAGTATTTAGATTATTCAAATAGTTGTATCTCAGCCAAATATTGTCCTATCCTAATAAACCATACATCAATGGAAAGCTTATTTATTGAGCTTTCATACACGTAGCCCTTATGACTGCTTTTGTGGTCCAGGGCAGGGGCGTAGCAACCGGGGGGGACACGTCCCCCTCACTTTTAGAAACAGGTGATTCTGTCCCCCGCACTTTTTTTGACCTAGCGCCAATATTTCCGCCCCTGGTCTCTGATTTGTTACTTAGATTTGAGTGAAGTAACATTTAGCCAATCACAGCGCGAATCTCTTGGGTGTCTGCCATGAGCTTCAAATCTTGTTGCTCTTGTAAACAGAATGTATTATACTGTATGAACATCACCTTTGGGTCACATGACCATACTGCCCCCCCCACTTTTAAATTGGCTGCTACGCCCCTGGTCCAGGGTCACATTTATGTAGACGTAATCCATCAAAACAAGTGTGGTTCTTACTCATCTGGCACTGGTACATGTTTCTGGGACTCTGATTGTGATCAGAGAAAGGGATGAATTCTGCCACCACACTCAACATGCTGTGAGGAAACAGCTCTTGATGTGTGGTCACTCCCTCCTCTAGCTCTTCCTCCAAGATGCCCACGTTCAGATACACCTGAACACAATCAATTAAAGAATGTAAAAGCTTGTAATGAGACATAATGGCAGAAAACAAAGACTGTGTACTTAAAAGCTTTAATGAGAGAAGAAAACTATAATCCAGCATTATAATTATAATGAAGCATTCTGAATGACAATCAAATTAAAAACAATAAATATAAAAATATTGATTTAAAGATGTTGACTATGTACACTGTATTGCCAAAAGTATGGGACACCCTGTTCTAATGAACAGGTTTGACTACTGGAGTAATTTACATGGGTACAAATCCTAATGTTTAAGCATGTAATGATATTCTAGGGGATTGTGTTTTTCTAATTTAATAGCAACAGCTTTGACAGGACCCTTTTCTATTCTAACATGACAATGCCTCTGTGTATAAGGCAAGGTTCAAAAAGAAATGATTGATTCAGTCAGTGTGGAAGAACTTGACTGGTCTGCAGAAAGCAAAGTCCTAAACCCAGCTGAACATCTCTGGAGTGACTTTAAAAGCGAACTTTGGGCCAAAAACTCAGAGGTGAACCAGAGGTGTTCAGGTTAGATTAGGACTTTGCTTTCTGCAGACCAGTCAAAATCTTCCACACTGACTGAATCAATCATTTCTTTTTTAACCTTGCCTTATACACAAAGGCATTGTCGTGTTAGAATTGAAGAGGGCCCTGTCCAAACTGCTGCTATAAAATTAGAAGCACACAATCCACTAGAATATCATTATATGCTTAAACATTAAGATTTGGACTCATGGAATATACTAAATTAGTCAAACCTGTTCATTAGAAGGGGGTGTCCCAATACTTATAGCAATATAGAAATACCATGTAATGCAACATTTGCAAATATTTAGTTTGTTTGAAAGCATAGGAGATTGAATACTGTGCAAGGTTGGAAATTAACAAGGGCTTGCGTGAAAAATGCCACAGAAATAAACAAAAATGACCCATAAATTCAAAACAAAGGGGCAAAAAACTCCCCTGCACAATTAAACAATGTATCACAGCTGTCGCAATTAAAATGAAATGTGAAAATTAATTAAGTGTCAATTCGCAGAATTACATTTAGTTTCACTCGCACTGCATCAGATTGCTTTTACACACTGTTTTGTGTAGCGTTGAGCCTTATAACCAATCAAACACGTTTCTGTTGAACTTAGGAATGCATTGGCCAATCAGAGGCACTTCGATTAGTCAGTGCTAAAAACGAGTGTGCGCATTCGCAAATTCCCTCATCATAAACAACAGGGTGCAGATACGATGTGAATAAGATTAATTTCATAGCTTCAATGATTATACATTTTTGCATAACTTGTGCTAGACTAGGCTACCATCATGGACCGACATGTTTGTCTGTGAAGCCAGAATGAAGTGCTCAAAACAAAAACAAAAACACTGATATTGTTTTCTATGTCGATAATAATAATCATTATTACAATATAATGAGCAATAATGATTTTTGTCATAATATTGCAGCCATATGAGCTCCTGTTTTTTTTAAATGTATAATTTAGATACAATTGTAAACAGTCTATTGTTTTTAGCAATAACAATATTGATTAAACTAACTGGTTACTTCTTTTGGCATTATCTGCTCATTTTGATTCACTTATTGATGGATTTTTGTAGGCTGCCATATGTGGCTATTTGAAAAAAATTAGTTGGAAAAAATGCAGACTGAAAGCTTTAAAAGCATTGATTATCAACCTCCTGGCTCACAGTATGTCTGTCTTTGCCCATTTATAGGTTATCATTAAAAATCAGCTTCCCTATGGACAAAATATATGGGATTTTTACTTACAGAACACAACTGTTGCACTCTATGGTGAACTAAGAAAGGAAAATTTTGAATGTAGGCTAACAAAGCTTTGAAGCCCTTGTGTTTAAATTTTAGCGGCATCTAGCGGTAATGTTGCGAATTGCACCGAGAAGCAGAGTAGCCAGTGGCAAATTAAAGAAATTTATTTAGTTTGGTTATCTATTATAGATCTTCCTATATATTACACAGTGCACCTTAAAAGTGTCGTGAGTTCTTAAACATTTGGGGTCATTGCTAGGACATAAGAACAGGCTGAAGCAAAGTTTAAAAGCGCAAAAGAAATGTTCAATGGAATTATATGGGACCTTTTATTTTGTGTTTGTCAGTCCGTCCAGCCAATAGTTTTTTTTTTTCTCACCTGCTCAAAGGTGCCAATAAGCTCCTGTTTGCCCAGGCTGAGGTTCCGGACGGGCCGCACCATGCGAGAGGGTGCGGTGAACAGATAAACGGCAGGATACAAGCTGGCTTTCCCCGTTTGAGGAACCAGAACGATCTCAGTCCAGGGCGGAATTTTTTTCTCTCCCAGCACCTGCAGATAATTTATAGAATTATATTAGAAATTATGAATTTAAAATGGTCAACATAACTTTGTTTAAACTTATGTTCTTATTCCTAATACTTTAAGTTTGATCAAGGATAATTAAACTACAAAACACCTACACTGCAAAAAAAAAAAGAGGCTTGTCTTACTTAGTAATTTTGTCTTGTTTCTAGTCAAAATATCAAAAAATTCTTAAATTGAGATTAATTTACTAAATAAGCGAAATGACGCAAGATATTTAATCTTGTTCCAGGGGGAAAAACTAAATTAAGTGCGTTTTTCCTTAAAACAAGTAAAATTATCTGCCAGTGGGGTAAGTAAAATACTCTTGTTCTAAGAATATTTTACTTACCCCACTGGCAGATAATTTTACTTGTTTTTAAGCAAAATTTACTTATATTTAGTCGTTTCCAGGGGGGAAAAACAAAATTTTTTCGTCATTTTGCTTCTCGAGTAAATGCATCTCAATTGAAGAATTTTTAGATATTTTGACTAGAAACAAGACAAAAATACTAAGTAAGACCAGCCTTTTTTTTTTTTGCAGTGTAGGTTTTTTGTAGTTTAATTATCCTTCATCAAACTTAAAGTATGAGGAATAATTACAGGATAGGATAACAATTTACTACCTTAAATCTTCGAAGGGATTCGATGACTGATGGTGCCACTTCTTTTTCCACCCAGCCAATCATGACCCCATCCAATATGACAGGATAACAGTCCGAATACGGCTGACCAGGAGTCCCGTCTGCTGCAGTTACACCTGGTGATAGAAAAACAGTTTTAATAGTAAACAGACAATTTATATATATTAATAGGGTATTATAGGTAGGACTGAATTGTGTTTTTTCCCCCTAGCATTTGTGGTAAAAAAAAAAAAAAAAAAAAAATAATTAAAAAAATATATATTTTTTTTAATGAAAATTACAAATAGTTTCACCAGACAAGACCCTTATTCCTTGGCTGGGATCGTGTAGAGCACTTCATTAAAACAATTTGATTGCTGCCTCCAGACTTTTTAAGTACTGTCAGAGCAAGGTGCTGAAGACACATATCAAGTTTCATAGCAATATGCCAATGCGTTTGTAAAATATCGCATTTTACAACATAATTCAAAATGGCTGACATGGGAAAATTGGGTATGGTTCGACTCAGCATGATGCACCAAATCTAAAGAGACCAGTTTTGTGTTTTTTGGCCAAACAAATTACAAGTTATTTAAGCAAAAAATAACTTAATAAAAATAAACACCAAGTTTGGTCTAAATACGCCAAACCTCTGCGGAGATATAGCCTCACATCCATTTTTGCGTGCTTTTTGTAAAATTCGTTTAAGCGTTATTTGAGAACGATTTGACTAATCAACGTGAATTTCTATAACTTTTTCCCAGAATGGTCTGAAGATGATCTGAGCCAATTTTGGTGAAAATCAGGACAAAAAAAAAAAAGTAGGTTTTTCAAACTATTAAAAACTAAACCTTACGATTTTTTAATTTTGGTGTCCATTCGACTCATTTTTCTTCTGTGTCTTACGGTTCAAAAGTTATTAACGTAAACATGAGTGAAAATTTGTACAAGTGGTGGCACTACAGAGTTTGATTTAGACACTTCAAACTTGCTATGGTTAATGTTGAGACTGTCCTCTATCTGTGTGCCAAATTTCACAACTTTCCTGCAAGCGGTTCTATGGGCTGCCATAGACTTCCAAAGCAGAATAATAATAAAATTTAGATTTAATAGTAAAGGAGCTTGAATAAGATATTATTATACTTATATATATACCCAGAGAGCAGAGTAGGGCAGGCAGGGTTGTTGTGGGATGCATCGGGGCCACAATCTCACAGTGGGCTGTCATGTGGTTCATAAGGCCGCACGGTTCTCCGTCAGGAGTGTGTACGGGGCACAGGAAACCCCAGGACTCCGGCAGCAGCTTTCGCACAGAAGTGGTCCTCATCTTAGCGAAGGCGGCTCCTCTGTGCACGCAGCGGAAATGAGACAGGTAACGGATGAAGTTCAGCTTATCTGCCACGACACACAGTCCTGTGTCCTGCATCATGCCCAGACCTGAGGTTAAAAAGACAAATGTTATCTAATATAACAACTGGACAAAGTCATACAAAACCTGCGAATGCTCTTTAGTTCTGTAACTCAGTTGCATTGCCAATTTCATACCTGTCTTGGACTGGAGGTTTCCTGTGGCTAACAGATACTCAAAGGCTCTTGTGAGATCTGTACCCGTGTTGAAGACTTTGGTCATACTATCCGCAGTCAGTCCTCCAACTCTTTGACTTCTCTTGTCCAAGGACAGTTTTACTGATAGCAACCAGCCTGCCATTTTCTCCTGAAAAGCATTCAGAACAACATTGGAAAACGGTTGTGAAAAACATTCTTGACGCAGGCGCAGCAATCGTTTTTTAATCTAGATAAACTATACAAAAGTTTGGCGTAGGGCTGCTCGATTTTGGCAAAAATCATAATCACGATTATTTGTGGTCAATTTTGTAATCACGATTATAACAGGGTCCAAAACGTTATATTAGTGATTAATTTAAAGGGGTCCTATTATGCTCCTTTACAAAGTCTTTATTTTGTTTTTGGGGTGTAGTTGAACATGCTGTCATGCGTTCGAAAAACGCATTATTTTTCACATAATTTACATTATTACAATAGCTTTCTCCCCAGGCTGGCACAAACCATAGATATATATACGTAGATGCCCCATTGGACCGCTCCAAGCACGTAGATGCGTCCGCCATTTTGGAACGGTCCACTTGACGTCATTCACCATACTGTAGGTTCGCAGACCAACGGCTGCAGGACTGTGGCATTTCGAATATTCAGTGATTACTATGGTGATTTACATAGATCTATGGGTGAATGACGTCAAGTGGACCGCAGCAAAATGGCGGACGGCTTACGTATAAAGGCCCATAGAAACAGTCGCTAATGAGGCATCTACGTATATTTATCTATGGGCACAAACGGCTCGATTAGTTCCGGGTTCCGCCTTCCGAAAAACCAAATGTATTGTGATTGGTCAGCAGTCCCACTGCGTTGCGATTGGCAAACAGCGTAGACCGTGTTCCGCCCTGCTGCGCCCCTTCCCAAAGCAGCAAACTAGATTAAAGTGATTCTTACGTTTTAAATATGGATTTTATTTTATTTTTTACAAAAACACATCCGATCGCTAAAGGAGGCTTTTACCGACCGTTCCGGGGCCATGTGAGGCACTTTTTTTTATTATGGATCGACGAATTTTCAGTCTATGCTGTTCTATGAGTGCCAGAATTGATTTAATATAACTCCGATTGCATTCGTCTGAAAGAAGGAAGTCATACACCTAGGATGCATGATGGGTGAGTAAATAAAACGCTATTGTTGGTCCAATCGTCAGCCTGCGAGATCACGGATACGATATCATTATTGTGCTAAAGTATTTAATTATTTGCGTGCCCTAAACCATAAGGCTAGTGAAGCTATCTACACTGTATGATGAATAAATCTCTTACAACACACTGCACTTCTACGGCGAGGCGCCGACGCGTCCACGGATGATCAGTACTCACTAGTCAAGGTTCATGTTTACATCAGCCGCTGATCTGCGTGTGTTTGGACCCTCTGTACAACACACGTGAACAGCGCGGCTTCAGCACGGCTACCGGAACAGTTCGCAGACACCTTTAAAGCTCACGTTTAAACGAACCGACCTGCAGCTCGCTGTAGCATCCCAAAAGCGGCTGTCCATAATACATGGCTAAAGTTAGAATCCCCCACCCGCCAACGAATTGAATTTAAGTAGGCGGGACTTATGTTGTGACATAATAGCCTCCGGAAAACAAACGCTGTAGTCCAAATCAGTCGTTTCGTTGTAGTTCTTGAAAAGGGATTTTTTTTCAAACAAAATATCTCCCTTTGTAGTGGACTTTGAGATTTGTAACTTTGTAGATGTTTTTATGCCCAAACATACACACCACACACTGACTAAAATTCAAAAAGTGAAAAAGCATAATAGGACCCCTTTAAAGATAGCAATACAGCAGAAAAATAGATATAAAAAACTGTGCTTAAAAAAAATACTGAATACTTTTATGCAAGTCTAACGTAGTCTAACAATACTACAGAATTGAAATGTAATTATTTGAATGTAAAAAAAAATAAACAGCGTCTTAACTGTAAAGTTAAACATGCTTTGATTCTACAAAAGTGCCACACGGATCCAATATACTGTTACACACGTATTTTCATTCTTAATTGTTTATGATCATTTAAGACATAACTGACAAAGGTTTATATGAAAAATCACCAAGCGTGCACCTTGAGCTAAAAGATATTTTTCCATCTCCGTGTTCTGCTCCGTCTCTGAGCGCATACACAGAACAGCGCAAGTTTTCTTACGCGCTATTAAAAACATAACATCAAAGAAACATTAATAAATCAAGCACATCCCATTTTATGAAAGTCAGGTTACATGATTTTGCTGATTTGCATGTGAAATTAGGCTTTTATGAAGGAGCGAAATTGCATCACTGGTAAGGGGACGGAATGGGGAGCAATAATCGTTTCATCTCGATTACTACATTTTCATTGCACAGCCCCCTAGTTTGGAGTTAGTACTAGTTTTTTTCAGTAAGGATTTGACAGTAAAGGCACTCATGTTACAAAAGAAATATTTCCACAAAAACAACAAGCAGCACAACTGTTCTTAACATTGATGTTAATAAGAAATGTTCTTTTGAGCAGTAAATCAGCATATTAGAATGATTAGTAATGATGCAGCTTTTCGTCACAGTAATAAATTTAATTTTAAAATAAATAAAAACAGAAAGAAGTTATTTTGAATTGTAATAATATTAGATAATTTTAATATAAATAAATAAACAAATGCATGCCTGGTGAGAAACATTTACAAAAGTCACCGACCCCAAACTTTTGAATGGAGGTGTACATGAAAATGTGTTTTGACACGGCTGTGCTAGACAGACAGGTGAACAAATATTAACATTGATCTTACTTTTAGAAACATGAGGTAGAACTGTCCTGGTGTCAGAACCTCCTGGAACATCAGACTGTCAGGGTTTTCCTCCATACACTCCTGCTTGGCAAAGGCGAAGAGCTTCCGTGTCATTAGACACAACATGTAGAACTTCTCCAAATTTGACTTCAGGTGAATACACAGACATTCACTGCAAACAGAGGGAGAACACAACATCTGATGGAATGCTTGAAATATTATTTATATAAATATAGTCAACATTTGAAGTGGATCAAAGTGAATTTGATGAAAGGTTTTGATCCACTTCAAATGTTGACTACTGTACTAAGATATAAAATCAAAATAATAAATGTTTTATATTAATATCACAAGCTCTACTTCAAAAACATCTTGCATATAAAATTATATCTAGTTTCTGAATCATGATCAACAACACCTCAGACTTACTCTAACAGGAAGTGAGCACACTGCTCGTGAGTGAACCACTCTGGGAGGTTGAGTTTGACCCGGAAACGCTCACCCAGGAAACTGAGCACCTTGGCTTTAGTCATGCAGCCATTGTCCATGACCATACGCAGCATTTCTGAGACACAGCTTTTAAAGAAAGAGTTGTCCTCTCGACCTTTAATCAGCTCCTGGTAGATCTGGTAATCTGAGAAGTCCACTAGAGCCTTGGCAGGAGAAATGAAAGACATTTTATTAAGAAACATTTAATTCATAAGTAATGAAACAACAGTGCATAAATATTATTGCTCCCTGGAAACATTCATTCTGACTGGTCAGGTAGAGTGGTCAAACAGTTAAGTATAATAACTGGTAAAGTGTCTTACTCAATTTGTTCCAGGCCACCTACTTTTTTAACATAATGACATAAAATAATATTAATAAAAAAATAAGCAGTATTGTTATTAACTAGAATAAAAAGTATTTGATTTTTTGAAAAATTATAAATTAAAATAATTTATGATAGTTAAAAGCTCAATTCAAGTATTAGATAAAAAAAACTTAACATTGAAAATTTAAAATGAAGTAAACTGAAAAAAAAAAAGTATATATTAGTACACAATATACAATAATACACACACATTGCTGTTCAAAAGTTTTGGATCGGTAAGATTTTTAATGTTTTTTTTAAGTCTTTTCTGCTCATCAAGGCTGTTTCTTTGATTAAAAATACAGAAAAAAAACAGTAATATTGTGAAATATTATTGCAATTTA
This sequence comes from Garra rufa, assembly GCF_049309525.1. Taxonomy (NCBI): domain Eukaryota; kingdom Metazoa; phylum Chordata; class Actinopteri; order Cypriniformes; family Cyprinidae; genus Garra; species Garra rufa. The sequence goes on along the minus strand of NC_133362.1, from coordinate 11,105,255 downwards.
AAATAGTGGTTTTCCATTTTAATATACTTAAAAACAATTTATTCCTGTGATGAAAAGCTCATCATTACTCCAGTCTTCAGTGTCACATGATCCTTCAGAAATCATTTTAATATGCTGATTTATTTTGTTAATGTGCTTTTAGGATTCTTTGATGAACAAAATGTTAAAAAGAACAGCATTTATTTCAAATATAATTTTTTGTAACAATATACACTACCGTTCAAAGTTTGGGGTCAGTAATTTTTTTTCTTTCTTAGAAATGTGTTGAATTGATAAATTGTTAGTAAAGACTTAGTAAAGATTTTTTTATTTTGAATAAATGCTCTTTAAAATGTAAATAAAATGTTCCTTTAACTTAAATTCATCAAAGAGTCCTCAAAAAATGTATCACAGGTTATTAGGGTGTGTTCACACTTGTAGTGTGGTTTGTATGATTTATTTGGCCCTGACCTGGTAAAATCGTGTTGCATAGCGTCACTTCTTGTCATTACTTTCAGTTTTTTGTTCCTTTAACAGTATTTGGTCCGTGTTGCGTTCATAATTCATTCAAACCACACTTACTCAAATGAACCGTATTAACATAGCAATCGCACCAGAGTTCTTTTTTATCAAACCAAACATGACAAGTGTGAACACACCCTTAGATATTACAATGATTTCTGAAGGATTGTGTGACACTGAAGACTGGAGTAATGATGCCGAAAATTCAGCTTTGCATCACAGAAATAAATTATATTTTAAAGTATATTAAATTGGAAACTGTTATTTTAAATTGCAATAATATTTCTTTTTTTTTTTCTGTATTTTTGATCAAATAAATGAACTTAGATGAGCATAAGAGACGTCTTTAAAAAAAAACATAAATCTTACTGATCCCATACTTTTGAACAGCAGTGTGTGTGTATAGACAGATAGATAGCACGTAATTATTAATTGTCTAAAACTTTAACAAAATAAAAGAAAATAGAAATATATAAGCCAATTAAAAATCTTAATAAAGAAAACAGCTTTCTTTTACCTTTAGTGCAAAACCCAAGGGCAGAAAGAACAGCTCCTTCCGGTAAATGAAATTCACTATCACCGTTCCATTTTCCAGGTAGTGAAGATTCATGTTAATGGCTGTGTGTTCATCCCTTACACAGCGCATTAAAATAGCTGCACACAGTTAACAAAAATACAAGTCAATATGTATGTTTAAATCATATTGATTTATTCAATCTGGAAGAGACGCAGCACTCACCGTACTGAGTGTAGCCCTGTCCTCTGGTTTTAAACTTCGGTCTTGATACTGCGAGGGGATAGTTCCTCCTCTGCATGATCAGAAGACGAATCACCTTCTCTATGCCGTTAATGATGAAATAGCCGCCCATTTCCTAATGGGAAAGCAAGATTAAGTGTCAGTTTTGTTCATAAGATAACCATAGGATTGTAGCGTGTTACATACAGTTCTGTGACAACGTGTGCAATTTATACCTCCGCTTCTTCATGATGCTCGATGAGTTCTTTGGGTGAGAGACCATAAAGGTTGCAGAGTTTTGATTTGACCATGATCGGCAGATGACCCAGAGATTGTTTGATGATTCCTTTGGGAATGCCATTAATAGACCAACTCACGTCTGCCTGTAAAAACACACAAAATTGATTGTTGGTTTTAAAAACATTGATTATTGTTAACTAGTTTTGCTCCAGGAACCAGACTGGATTATCAAGAATAGAGCGTTTTCACAACACGTCATAAATTGGCCATATTGCCAGAACTGAACATAAACAATGCCACTGAACTGAATGAAGCTTGCATATTTTGCTGATTATTGCTGCTGAAAATGGTCAATTATTGTCATGTTTTGGGCTGTACTAATCAGCCAGACCACGGAAAACATTTGGAGTACTATAGACTGTCATAAGTTATAACAAATCAACAAGAAGAGTGCAAAAAACTTAGGAACAAAAGGCGTTTGTGGTTGGCCAAACTGAACCAGGATTTCCAGGGCAAGAATATAGACAACATTAGTATTTGTTCTTATCATTTTCGGTCAAACAGGTGAAATATTATGCTAATATCTTAATTAATACTGCTCATACGTACCTTTACCACCTATTCACTTTAGTTTGTCAAAATACAGGTATGTGCCAAAAAAATTGAATATTGGGGGATAGTCCATTTATTTCAATAATTAGTTTCAAATAGTTAAACTTGTATGTTATATTAGTTCACTACACACAAAGTGAAATATTTCAAGCCTTTATTTGTTTCAATTTTGATGATTATGGATTAAAGACAAAAAAAAAAACCAAATCCAGTATTTCACAAAATTAGAATATTTCATGTGACCAATAATGTTGGCCTTCTGAAAAGTGTGTTAATTTACTATATTATGTCCTCCTTTTGCACTAATTCCAGCATCAAGGCGGCGTGGCATGGAGGCGATCAGCCTTTGACACAGTTATTGTGAGGTGTTATGGTAGCCCAGGTTGCGTTGATATTGGCCTTCAGCTCGTCTGCATTTCAGGGTCTCTGTTTCCTCATCTTCCTTTTGACAATACCCCATAGATTTTCAATGTGGTTTAAGTCAGGCGAGTTTGCCGGCCAATCAAGTACAGTTATTCCATGGCTATTAAACCAGGTACTGGTAGTTTTGGCTTTGTGGGCAGGTGCCAAATCCTGCTGGAAAATAAAATCATCATGTCCAAAAAGCTTGTCGGCAGTTGGAAGCATGAAGTGCTTTAAAATTTCCTGGTAGACAGCTGCGTTGACTGCGGACTTGATAAAAGACAATGGACCCACACCAGCAGATGACATGGCTCCCCAAACCATCACTGACTGTGGAAACTTCACACTGGACTTTAAGCAGCTTGACTTTTGTGCCTCTCCGGTCTTCCTCCAGACTCTGGGTCCAAATGAAATGCAAAATTTGGGTAACAGACCAGTACTTTTTCTCCTTAGCCCAGCACAGACGCTTCTGACGTTGTTTTTGGTTCAGGATTGGCTTGACGCATGGAATTCTACAGCTGTAGCCCACGTCATGCAGACGTCTGTATGTGGTGGTTCTTGATGCACTGACACCAGCCTCAGTCCACTCATTATGAAGCTCCCCCAGATTTCTGAACCGCCCTTGCTTGACAATCCTCTCAAGGCTACGGTCATCCCTGTCACTTGTGCACCTTTTCCGGCCACATTTTTCCCTTCCTCTTAACACTCTGTTAATATACTTCGATACTGCGCTCTGTGAGCATCCAGCTTCTTTTGCAATTGCCTTTTGAGACTTTTCCTCCTTATGGAGGGTGTCAATGATGGTCTTCTGCACAAGCGTCAAGTCAGCAGTCTTCCCCATGATTCTGAGGCCTACTAAGCCAGACTGAGACAATTTAAAGACTGAGGAAACCTTTGCAGGTGTTTTGCGTTAATTAGCTGACTAGATTGGGACACAGGAAGCCTACAATGTTGAACTTTGTCATGATATTCTAATTTTGTGAATTACTGGATTTTTATATCTTTAAAATTGAAACAAAGGCTTGAAATATTTCACTTTGTGTAGTGAACTAATATAACATAAAAGTTGCACTTTTTGAAACAAATTATTGAAATAAACGGACTTTCCCTCGAAATTCTACATTTTTAGCACATACCTGTCTAGAAACCAAGCCATTTAAACAGTTTTGTAATTGTGATGCTGTTGATGTAAAAGATTCTCAAAATCTTTAGCATGTTTTATTTATTTAATATAAGACACATCATGTTTATTGAATATGGTGATGGTATAGTACTAGAAACCCAGTAGCTATTCTGTCAACATGACATCAACAATTCTTTATATATTTACTTATATTTAATCGGACTTACCACTAGCTTTCCTCTGTATGTACAATGCCTGCCTCTGCATTCAGCAGGGAAGATCCGCAGGTCTTTGCTGATTCCTCCTTTAGCAACTGCTGGAGTGTGAATGAAGGCCTCTGCAAACGACAGACTGACTCTGTCTCCCCTGTACATGAACTCCAAAGGAGGAATGGACTGAAAACAAAGATTTGACATTTGCATTCGTTAAGTGTGTGTAGAGAATCTACATATGTATAAACGTAATGTGTGCTCCTTACCTCCACAACCCGACATAATCCATCAGTAATAGCCTGATCAAATGACTCAATGTGCGCCTTCACCAGTTCCTGCACGGGTGCGCTTTGTTTTTCTTTTGGGACACCGAACCCTGCTTCTGTCAATTTTTTTAAACTCGGTTCGGACTTTAGATTACACCACTTGTTAAGATCCATGCTGCTGGGCACACACGTGTGTGTTTGTCAACGGGATCTCGGAAGCGGCGCATGGACTTCCTGTTATCATACTTCAAAATAAGAGTACTGTTTATATGAATGGTTTTAAAAGTCACACACACACATCAAAATAAAAATGATCATTTACTTACTCTCATGCCTTCCAACACAGTATTTTAACTATACATATAGTATTACAAATATATATTTTTGAACCACGGTATTTAAAACAACCTAATTGTATGGAAATATATGAATTAACAGTTTTAGATCGTTTAAACATATCACAAAGTAATCAATAATCTTGTATAAAGAAAAAAAATTCTTTAAATCTTAAGGCTCTGTAAAAACTAATCACACTCAATTCAACCTTCACCTTCACATTTTACAAGTCAATAAAAGTCCTTCTTTTGCGTAACAACTGGTATCCTGCGTAAAAACTGCGCAAAGTTAATCAGTTTGAACTCTCCATTTGGCCTTGAGGACGACTGAAGATCTTTAAATTATGAGCAAGAAATAATCATAATAATACAAACAATAATAAGTAAACATGAGCGCGTCCAACTCTTTCCACAAAGGTAGGATCTCATTTAAACATTTTATATACAGGTGTTTTGCAAGGCAACTGCGCTATTTTGCTCACGCTGTGTGAAACTGCTCAACTAAACTAAAATATTCAAGATGGGGTTTATAAACACATATATGCAGGTTGTTATATCTAAGTGAGCGTCTTTTGATCTCTCTATTTGTTCTGTTTTGCTCGCTGTATCGTTGCGAATCTAATAGACTATCTGTTCGTCTCAGATTTCTATAAATTAAATATAGTTTCAATAAGTGGCGTGGATTTAGTTACTATGATTATCTGTTTAATGCAGTTTCGACGTTTAATGTTTCAAACTGTAGATATGTCACTGTGATTTTATTGGAGTCATACAGAAATGTTAAATATCTAGTACCTAGGTTTATGTACGTTAGTCTACTACAAATGTGACCCTGGACCACTAAACGAGTTTTAAGTAGCACTAGCCAAAAATTGCATTGTATGGGTCAAAATGATCGATTTCTTGTATGCCAAAAATCATTAAGATATTAAGTCAATGTCGTGTTCCATGAAGTTTTTGTGTTAATTTCGTATCTTAAATACTAAAACTTAATTTTTGATTAGTAATATGCATTGCTAAGAACTTAATTTGCACAACTTTAAAAGCGATTTTATTAGTATTTTGATTTTTTGCACCCTCAGATTCCAGTTTTTCAAATAGTTGTATCTCAGCCAAAATATACAGATCCTAACCTAACAAACCATACATCAGTGGAAAGCCTATTTGTTTATCTTTCAGATCATGCATCAGAAAATTGACCTTTATGACTAGTTTTGTGGTCCAGGGTCACATATAATTAACAATATTTATATTTTCTGATATTCTTTTTAAGTATTTCATTTTAGCATAAGTAAAAGGTACTGCATGGTAAGATGTGTTCTGTCCCCCTCCAGCTGAGATCATCACTGCAGTGTCTGTGACATTTGGAGCTGCAGCAGTGGGAATCCTAATCTACAAGACATTTTTTAGCAAAGGCCAATGTGTGAAGCCAAAGGTCAACCTTGATTTGCAGAAAGACAACCCCAAAGTGGTACATGCATTTGACATTGAGGACATGGGTGACAAAGCCGTGTACTGTAGGTGCTGGAGATCCAAAAAGGTGAGAAAGAGCTTGATGAATAAATAGGTTCATTTGTAGCTTCATTTGACGTTCAAATCACAGTATATGCACTGACAGTTACTCCTGGAGAAACTCCTGGAGTGTCTTTCAGATGTCGGAATCTGACACTAACCTCTATGAAATCGGGAGTAATGTTTATTTTGCACATATAAAACATGTACAGTTGGGTGTGATTGATTCAAAAGGTGTTTATCTTGAACCTGTCTGTTAGCATTCCCATTTAACTCATGCAGAGCTTTCTAGTCACGTATCACAGGGGCGGATCCAACTGCCATTGACTTGTTAACTGTTGGCTACATTCGAAATCACAGTTGAAGTCAAATATTTACATACACCTAGCAGAATCTGCAAAATGTTAATTTTACCAAAATAAGAGGAATCATACAACATGCTTCTAAAATGTTTTTTATTTAGTACTGATCTGAATAAGATATTTCACATAAATTACATTTACATATAGGCCACAAGAGAAAATAATAGTTGAATATATAAAAATTACCCTGTTCAAAAGTTTACATACACTTGATTCTTAATACTGTGTTGTTACCTGAATGATTCACAGCTGTGCTTTTTTGTTAAGTTGTAGTTGTTCACGAGTCCTTGTTAAACGGCCCGCTGTTGTTGAGATCCTTCAGGTCCCTAATTCTTTGGTTTAGCATTTTTGTGTATTTGATCCCTTTCCAACAACGACTATGATTTTGAGATTCATCTTTTCACACTGAGGACAACTGAGGGACTCATATGCAACTATTACAAAAGGTTCAAACGCTCACTGATGCTTCAGAAGGAAAAATTATGCATTAAGAGCCGGGGTGTGAAAACTTTTTCAATTTGAAGATCAGGGTAAAATCTTCTGTAGCATCTGAAGGGCAGTACTAAATGACAAAAATATGATATTTAGGCAAAATAAGAAAAATGTACACACATTCATTGTGTTCAAAAGTTTACACCCCAGCTCTTAATGCATTGTTTTTCTTTCTGAAGCATCAGTGAACATTTGAATCTTCTGTAAAGGTTGCACATGAGTCCATCAGTTGTCCTCAGTGTGAAAAGATGGATCTCAAAACCATATAGTCATTGTTGGGAAGCGTTCAATTACACAAAAAATGCTGAAAACCCAAAGAATTTGTGAGACCTGAAGAATTCTTTTCTGAAGAACAGCAGGCAGTTTAACCTGTTCAGGACAAACAAGGGACTCATGAACAACTATCACTAAAAAAAAAAAAGCTGTGGATCATTCAGGTAACAACACAGTATTAAAAATCAAGTGTATTGCAAACACAGCATGTAAACAATAGTAAGTCCAAATTCACAGCATTTAAAATAAAAGTAGGCAAAGGTCCCCTGATGATCTGCTGCTTCTGGTGAGATTTGAGTGATGCAACTGATGCTGATTGGTCAATTGACTTTATAGAACATACTGTTTGTGGAGTCACTTTTTGGTCTCATGATATGATTCAGTGGTTTTTAGCATCAGTGACATTAAATTTGTGAACTGTGACTCCTCTTTAAGGAAATTGTTTTTTTTTTTTTACAGTTTCCTTACTGTGATGGTGCACATGCTAAACACAATCAAGAAACTGGAGACAATGTTGGTCCTCTGATTATAAAACGCAAGGAGGCATGAGCATTTCTACTGTTCATGACAGTCCTTTTTCAGCAATAGAGATTAGTGTGTCTTCGCTTTACCTTCACGTGTGTGGTCAGGGCTGACGAGACTAAATGTATGATTATATTATCCTGTGTATGTGTGCTTGATTATATAATGTGTACTTGACAGACCCCAGTGATCTGATCTCAGACCAGTACTATATATATCTGGGTGCTTGTTAAGCAGTACATATCAGTTTTCTCTTTTTATCTGCTTAGGATGTGTTCTGGTTTAGCCAAACTCTCCTAAACATGTTTCTGTGCTTAAACACTGGTCTTATTATTATTATTATTATAGATACATTAGAGACAAAAACTTGAATTAAAAAACACATTAGTCTTGGTCTGAACTGAATCTTGTTTGTTTTGAGAGATAAATATGAATGTAATGTGTATCAAAACCAAATGGCCATCTTCTCATGTTTTCTTCCCATGTGTTGCCTATTTAAACTTCACATGTGACCTTAATCACTGACATTAAATGTATTTAAAGTGGCACTCTCCTATAATATATACATATATTTTGAATCATAGTAACAGAATCTGACAGGTACTGTTTTAAGTCCTTTAAAATCTAATTTTGAGTATTTTGCCAGAAAGATGTACTTGTCAAATGGTTAGATCTCTTTAGATTTCTATAACAGAACAAAATGTTACATGGAGCAAAATCATGTTTTGATGAGCTTGTCTTTTCTGTGAAATTATTGTATTTTCTCTCAGAAAAGTATACTGTACAAGATGGATGTTTAATAAACTATTTCAAACTTATTTTGTGAAACATTGATTCGCCCAAGCACAACTTTTTTTTTTTTTTTTTTGTCTGTTGAATTAAATGTAATTCTTGCCGATTTGTGAGGAGTTTTAAAGGCAATTTTAAATGACCCATTGTTTTGTTAAAGCCATTAGTGGAGTCATATCTACAATTACAGTTGAAGTCAAATGTTTACAGACACCTAACAGAATCTGCAAAATGCTAGTAATTTTAAGAAAATAAGAGGGGTCATACAAACCGCATGTTATTTTTTATTTAGTACTGACCCGAGTAAGATATTTCAAATAAAAGACATTAATATATATATAGTAACACAAAAGAAAATAACAGTTGAATTTATGAAAATGACTAATTATGCTTTACAGGTGCTTGATTCTTAATACTGTTTTGTTACCTGAATGATCCACAGCTGTTTTTTATTTATTTATTTTTTTTGTGATGGTTGTTCAGGAGTCCCTTGTTTGTCCTGAACAGTTAAACTGCTTGCTGTTTTTCAGAAAAATCCTTAAGGTCCATAAATTCTTTGGTTTTTTAGGATTTTTGAGTAGGCTATTTGAACCCCTTCCAACAATGAATGTATGATTTTGAGATCTATCTTTTCACACTGAGGACAACTGAGGGACTCATATACAACTATTACAGAAAGTTCAAATGCTCACTGATGGTGCAGAAGGAAAAACACAATGCATTACGAGCCAAGGGGTGAAAACTTTTTGAATCAAGGTAAATTAAACTTACCTGGTCTTCTGGGAAACATGTAAGTATCTTCTGCAGCTTCAGAAAGGCAATACTAAATGAAAATCATATATTTAGGCAAAATAAGAAAAATGTAAACATCTTCATTCAAAAGTTTTCACCCCCAACTTCTAATGCATAGTTTTTCCTTCTGGACCATCAGTGAGCTTTTAAGTCCTTTTGTAATAGTTGCATGTGAGTCCACCAGTTGTCCTCAGAAAAGTTCAATCTCAAAATCATAGTCATAGTTGGAAAGGGTTCAAATACACAAAAATGCTGAAAAACCAAAGAAATTGTGGGACCAAAAAGAACCGGGCAGTTTAACTGTTCAAACGAGACTCATGAACAGCTATCACTAAACAAAAAAACACAGCTTTGGATCATTCAGGTACCAACACAGTATTACGAATCAAGTGTATGTAAACTTTTGAATAGGGTCATTTTTATAAATTCAACTATTAATTTATCTTGTGGATATATGTAAACGTATTTCATGTCAAATATCTTATTCAGGTCAGTAGTAAATAAAAAAATAACATGGATTTTGTATGATATTTTGGTAAAATAATTACATTTAGTTGATTCTGCAAGGTTAGCGCAGACGGAACGCTAGAACGCAACTTGTGAGAACGCCAACTTGGATTGGTGGACCGCGAGCTTACGTCACTACTCATTCAGTAACCAGTTTGAGGCGTCGCGTCGCGCACGAACGCAACCTTTGATTGGTAAACTGCGTGCTACGTCACGAAGCATTTGACAACCTGAACGACGCGTCGAGCTCCAGTGTAAAGTTAGGTTAAAACTACGGACACATGAGAGTGAATGAACAAACACATTCGGAGCTCCAAAAGCGCACTGCAGTCAGATTCAAAGAGACGTTTTGAGTTTAATGGACATGTTTATGTTCTTTTAGACTGTCAAACTGTCAGATATGGAAAATGATTAACAGAAGTTTTGCCAGCTTCGGTTGAACTTGGACAAGTTGTCGCTGAGCATGTCTGCAGATGGTCAAATCATGGACTCATCATCTCGAACGCTAGAAAAACTGAAAAATAATAAGAATGGGCCAGTAAAGCAGGTGCTTTTGGACGGATGCGTGCCCTTTTCTCATCAGGTGGCCGGACATAAATGCGGGATCAATAACACTGGTCAGTTTAGACACATCTTAACTTTTGATGTTCTTCATGTGATCTTATTGTTTTTTTTTGGAAAACATGTTTACAGTTAAACTATTTAGTCTTTAATTTTCTTGTTTGACCAAAGTAGGTTTTGAGTTCATCACAGTGGATTGAACACTTATCAAAAGTTTACACATGACCTATTTCTATCATAGAGGTATCAAAAATGCTATAAGAGTCAAATGGCATCCTATTGGATAAACTGAAATTCCCACAGGAGACCTCTGAGGAATTGAATTGGAATAACATTGGGATAAAAAGGGAATCACAGAGTGATCTGTAGATATTTTAAAATCCTAAAAGATTTTCTTTAAATTACATTTCTAACCCTATAAGCACACTTTATCCTATGGGTAATTACAACAGTCCATTTGTGGGAAAAATCCCAATAGGATCCTGTAGGACTGATTCCTGAATTATGACAGAAATGCGCTAGGAATCCATTCACACATTTCAGGACATTTTGACATGTCAGCTTGTCAACTGTGGAAGACTTTGCGCAGGTTTTTCTAACAGGCTTGCCAGGTTGAGTCGCAGGATTTGTAACATGTTTAACATGATATCCTCATTCTGAGTTCTAAAGGAAACAATTAAGTTGCCTCTGCCAACATTCAGATGACATCATTTCCTCTGTTGTAGTAACTCTCATGTGTCATTTGGGCTCTGTCAAGGGGATTTTCTGAATGAATGAGATGTGAGCTGTTATCTGATGGACTGTCAGATTTTCAGCAGTCAGCACTTTGTCTTTTCTTGTGTTGGAGGAATGGTTCACCCACAAATTCTGTATTACCTTTACCCTCATGTTGTTCTAAAGTCATTGATTTTAAATGACTGATTATCAAGCTTTGAAATAGACAAAATGATTCAGTAAAATATTTATTTTTTAAAAGAAAATTATTCATCAAGGATGCATTAAATTGATTCAAAATCCATCCTGTCACCCTCTTTCGGTATTTATTCAATCCTAAATTATAATATGATTATAATGCAATACTTATAATGACATTTATGCATTTATGTGGCTTCATTTTCTCCCGAGTTTTCTTTCAGATGTTTTCTGGCTGCCATAAAAGCTTTCACACTCATAATACTCAGAGTTGTCACGATGATGAAGTGTCAGCAGGTTTTCAGTGCTTGGTTCGCTATAATTGCACAGGTGTTCTGCAGCATCCTGATGGGACGATCCTGAAACAGCTACAAGCTCCTCCGAGAGGCCCACGAGAGATGAACTTCTACACACAGGTAACTAAGATGAATCCACACCACTGTAAGCATTACAATATATATACAATGATAGTCTTTGCATGCAAATAATGTTAGAGGGACAAACATCTAAACCAAAGTAATACCTAAACACATGCAGTGCAGAAATGAACTTTCTAACTTTAAGTTTCCATTCAGATTAATGAGTTGATGATGCATTGAAATGATCAAAAGTGTCATTAGAGACAATTATAATGTTGCAAGACATTTCTGTTAAGAAAACTGTTCTTTGAGCTTTCTATTCATCAAAGGATTGTCAAAAAATATTCCAGTTTTCACAAAAATATTAAGCAGCATGACTGTTTTCCACACATATGCACTCTTTGAAAATTTTCAGAATGAAGCCTTGCACACAGCTAACAAAAATATTTTCTATTAATGCTATTTATTACAAATATTCTCTTTTTCACTTTTTACTTTTTTTTTTGGAGGTATTTGCCAAAGACTGCACAGATAAAAGGCTTCTGGAGCTGCAACAACATCTTCCCAAGTTCTTTGGCACATGGGCGCCGCGAGAGTCGCCACATGGTGAGATAAATTACAACCCAGCAAGCAAAAACATGTTCTAAGAATGTTTTGGTTAGGAAAAAGTTATTTCTTAGTGTTCTCTTAATGTTTAAAACCTCCAGTTTTGAAAATGTTTTGAAAAAAAGTTTTGTTTCTTGGTTATGCAAACATTACAAAATGGTCAAACTGAATGTTCCTTAAAGATAATGGCAAGGTTACGTTTAAATGTTAAAATTTCCAGTTTTTTAAATGTTTTACTTTTTTTTGCTGGTTATGTGAACTGTAATGAAGCATTTAGCTTAATAGTTTTGCAAACATTATGGGAGCATTACTTTGAATGTGCTTTAAATGTTCAAAAATTGTTTTACTTTCTTGTTTATGTAAATGTTAAGGGAACATTAGGGTTTTTCATTTGCCAACAAAATGGAAATGTTACTTTTAAATGTTCTTTGAACATTCCAAAACAGGTAGTAACATTTAAAAAATGTTAGAAGAATATCCAGCTCAAATAAATTAAACTCAATATTTTTATTCAGCAAGGATGTAAGGATATTTAGAAAAAAACTTTAATAAACAATGTATAAATGTTTTGAGAACCCTATGAAAGACCAGATACCATTCAAACATTTTGAGACGTCTCTTATGCTCACCAAGCCCGCAATTATTTGATACAAAGTATAGCAAAAACATTACAATTTTGAAGTTTTATTTTACTATTTAGAATAACTGTTTTCCATTTGAATATATTTTAAAATGTCATTTATTCTTGTGATCAAATCTGAATTTTTAGCGTCATTCCTCCAGTCACATGATCCTTCAGAAATCATTCTAATATGTATTATTATTATGTTGAAAAGAGCTGGGTAGAATTTTTTCAGGTTTCTTTGATGAATGGAAGAACAGCATCTGAAATAGAAATATTTTGTAACATTACAAATGTCTTTTTTCATCAATTTAAAGCATTTAAAGCATTTTATTTCAGATAATTTTCAGATAAATTTTTAGAATTTCTTTCCCCTCAAAAATTAATTAAAATTCTACTGACTCCAAGCTTTTGAGTGGTATAGTGAAAAATTTTTCAAAAGCTTTTATTTCAGATAAATGCTGATCTTTGCATCTTTGTATTCATCAAAGAAATTACTCAACTATTTTAAATATTTATAATAATAAAAATAATCATAATAAAAATGTTTCTTGAAGAGTAAATCAGCATATTAGAATGATTTCT
>NC_133362.1:10983093-11091434 GCF_049309525.1 Garra rufa | reverse complement strand
AGGAATAAATTAAATTTAAAAATGTATCAAAATAAAAAAAAAACAGTAAACTGTAATAATATTTCACAATATTTTAGAGCAATTAAATGCAGCCTTTGTGAGCATTTTCGATTTTTCAAATGATTCCTAAATAAATACAGAAAAATTCCACACTGATAAAAAAAAAAAAAACATAGAAGTGGAGTGTGAAATGATGGGCGGAGCATGTAAAAAAAATCCATTCCTTGGAAACAAGCTCTATATCTCTGTCACATGGCAGCAGTATGAGGATAGGCCAAAGTTCACAGGCCTACAGGCAGAAGAAGAGGCACATCCAACAGCATGAAACAGACCAGACGACACTCGAGCCTGAACCCCCCACAGAGACTCTTCTATGCAGGAATGTTTTCTTGTCTCCATTATAACTGATGCTTTCTCTCTCTATTAGTGATCCTCTCTCCAGTTTAATAAGCTGTAAACGGTTTGTTATACAGTCACGTTTTTGGATCGACTGCCAGCATGTCTCTTTATGTTTTGTTTAGAGGAGTTTCAGCCACTTCAATAATCCTGAGCTGAGGCCATGAACCACACAACCAAATAGACCCATTTAAGGCAGAACTTCTTCCTCAAACACACCTTCAGACGTAAGTCATTCATAGAATGAATAGAACAATATTACATAGGGAAAGAGTTTGTAAGCTCAGAAATATTTTGTCCTTAATGCTTAAGCATTTGTTAATATACAGTGGTGGCCAAAATGATTAGAACACTAGTAATATCTTTTGCTGTAGTGTGTCAGTAGGAAATATCAGTTTAGATTTCCAAACATTCATTTTGGCATTAATTGTAATAATCCAGTCAGATTTTTGTTTTCACAAGGAGTCTGACAACAGCCAGTGCTCCACACAGAGATCTCATTATCGTCCAGTCTGTCTGGAATGACATCAAGAAACAGAACAAAATGAGACTAAATCCAGAAGAACTGTGGCGACTACCTGCAAAGCTACCTGAAATACTTATTTATGTCATTCCAGACAGACTGGATGATGATGAGATCAGATCTCTGTGTGCAGCACTGGCTGTTGTCAGACTCCATGTGCAAACAAAAATCTCACTGGATTATTACAATTAATGCCAAAATGAATGTTTTGGAAATGTGAACTGATATTTCCTACTGACACACTACAGTAAAAGATAGGAATAATTAACTTACAACTATTTTGTAGCTACTGAAAATACTAGTTTTTAAATAATTTTGGCCACCCCTGTAAATTAAAATTTTCATATCTTTCCTGTAACTTGCAGTATTAATCAAACTGCCACTGGGACTAAAATGAGTTATTGGCGTTTTACAAGACAGCTGAAGATCCAAACTTTATATTTGAACACATGAGCCCTCTGTGGGTTTAATATAGTATTACACCAGCATCAGGATTTAACAGCCTCATCACTGCAAATTTACAGGCTTTTTATATTTTGATTAAAATAAACAAAAAATGCTGAAAAATCAAAGAATTTGAGGGACCTAAAGGATTTTTCTGAGGAACAGAGGGCAGTTTAACTGTTCAGGACAAACAAGGGACTCATGAACAATCTCTCAAAAACAGCTGTGGATCATTCAGGTAACAACACAGTATTAGCAATCAAGTGTGTGTAAACTTTTGAACAGAGTCATTTTTATAAATTCAATTATTATGATCTCTTGTGGACTATATGTAAACATTTTCTATGTGAAATATCTTATTTAGGTTAGAACTAAATTTTAAAAAATACATGCATTTTGTGTGATCCTTCTTATTTTGGTAAAATAATTAACATTTTACAGATTCTGCAAAGTGTATGTAAACTTTTGACCTCAATTGTAATTACCTGATTATCTATCTGTTGTAGATTTATTGTATCTGTTGTTATCTATTGTAATTCTTTGAATGTACTTATATAAGAATTGCTATTAAAATACTTATAATTACTATAATTACAGTATTTTAAACTCTGAAAACCCTGTTATTTATTTATTTATTTTTTTATTATTCTTTTTTAATTTTTTCGATTTATCGATTGATTGAACAAGGTAAAACTATATGCCTAGTCAACCATTTTGAACATTTTTAAATGCTTTTAACAATTAGTATTTGGGTTTTTAAATTAGATTTTTTTAAATTTCAGAATATATTTTTAACATGTATAGAGTATTTTAATGTACATACATTCTCTGCCAGATAAACAGCATTCACTGAGTGCAATCTTTTAATAATTTATTTCAGGGAAGACCATGACCTTCAACCTTTGTCACTGACTGACCTTCCTAGCTAGTGGAATGTCTTCTGAGCAGGTCACACTTTGTCAGTTGAACTCTGACCTCGGACATGACCCTCTTAAAGACATTAAACGCTGACCTTTAGAGGTCACTTTCAGGTAGGCATGCAGCTTTAAGATGAAAAACACATAACTGCACCATCTGCATAAAAAAGCAGATGAAATTCAGAAATGGTATTTCATAATTTTATTTTCTAATGCTATATCAATATATATAAACACACATAAAGATCTATAACATTGTTACAATAAACTACAGCTGGACCGCATTTGAACTTTCAGATGGTCACGCAGAAGGTTCAGCTGGTTTATACATTTGAAACCCTGCAAGGTACATATTGTAGCTTTAAGCCTCTGTGATAATCTGTGGCCAAAGATTTTGACATTCTCTGAAATGTTTTGTTTAGACTAATGAGATTATCTGATTTTGTGCCTCCCAGGGGAAAGAAAGTGTTTGAAAAGCAAGCAGGAAAAAAAGCGATATTCCTCGATCTGGCTCAAACTCAACACTTTTTGCATGCAACCTGCTAATTTAGCCTAGTTAGTGACCACATTGCGTGCCAGCAGATCATTAGACGGCAGCGGCTGTCCTGTATCTGTCACACGTCCAGGTTGCCCCGTTCAGACCTGTCAGCTACCCTACAGCGTAATGTAAGCTAGATCAGACCCACAGAAGCCAGGAAGAATTTTAATTAGTGGTGAGAGAACACAGCACGGTTAAATTAATGCTGAGGCAGGAAGAGAAACAATCGCTCCTGTTTGCAAGCCTGATAGCTGCACGGAAACAGAAAAAAAAGCCTGGAGCCTCCAGGGAAAATGGAACGAATCACACAGACATGGACAGCTTTACAAACACCTTTTGTGTTTTTCCCAGGAGGCACAAACTGAACCACCTAAAAATTTTAAATGAGAGTACAATTTGACGAATATCCAGACTGACAACAGGAAAAAAAGATGAAATACAATAGAATAGGGTTCAATTGAGTGTTCTGTAAATGTAGAAATAAAGAAAAATGGGAGCAGTATATATTATGATATAAAATAGCAAAGTCAACCTTTGATTACAATAATGCATTTTTGGAAATATATTAAAATACTAAATATTTGTTATACTAAATATATATTCACTACCAGTCAAAGGTTTTTGGACATAAGATTTCTGATTTCTGTTCACCAAGCCTGCATTTATTTGATCCAAAGTACAGCAAAAACAGTATCATTTTGAAATACTTTTACTACTTAAAATAACTGCTTTCTATTTGAACACATTTTAAATTGTAATTTATTCCTGTGATTGTAAGGCTGAATTTTAGCATCAGTACTCCAGTCACATGATCCTTCAGAAATCATTAACTAATATCTGTAATTTACAGCATTTATCTGAAATAGAAATCTTTTATAACATTATAAATGTCTTTATCAACACTTTAGATCAATTTAAAGGTGTCATCGGATGCAAAGTTCAATTACATGTTACGGCTTTCCTAATTGGCTCGGTGCACAAGATGGCATCGTGAGCTTCAGCAACACAAGTGTGTGCATACTTACTTCCGGTCTTTGCGGCGCTCGCATTTACTTTATGGGGAAACTTGGCTAGATAGATATAACTAATGTTTTTCTAAATAAATAGCCAATAGTGGTATATCAAAGACCAGAGAAAACATCCTCCTTATGCCATTGCGTATCTCTGTGCGGAAATTCATCAAGACACAACAGAGATCGCTTCATTCTTTCTTCTGTTGATTTTGCGGCAGCGGCAGATGTTATTAATAATCCACGAGGATCTCTTCATTCATATACAATCCACTCAAATGTGCAATACTAGACATTTTCGGAGAGTTGATCGTGTTCTGACTAGCTCATAAGGTTTGCAAATGTCAAACAAATGTAATTAAGTTTCCATCATTTTACTTCAATGACAGGTTAGAATTTTGTGATTTTTTCGAATGAAAGATCTAAAGGATAAACGATGCAGATTTATTTTTACAGTCACATTTGCTTATATTTACCAAGGGTGCCAATATTAGTGGAGGGCACTGTAAGTAATAGCAGTGTAGATCTTACTTTGATTTTAAGTGATATTATAAATCCTGTAAATATATATAGAAGGTAATATTTGGATTTCTCCGGCTCTCTATACCAGCGTTTAGCAAAACCAGAAGCATTTATGCACACACTCACTAGACAGGAAATCCAAGATGGCAGAGATATGCAACTAGTCAATAGCGTGCTAGTTATCAAGTTTCATGGCTAAACATGGCTAAAGTAAGAGAGGGGCTGGGTGAGCAGAGCTCATTAGCACTAAAGCAACATCCACTAGAATAGGTTGATTTTCTCAGAGCTGATTGACAAGGTAAAAAGGGTGTTTTTACACTACCATTGAAAAATTTTAACCAAAGCATGTTAGACTTTTCATTAAGACCCTAAAGAATCATATCGACCCCCCCCCACCCCACTTTCTATTCATTAAAGAATCTTAAAAAATGTACTCAACTGTTGAAATATAGATAATACTAATAAAACATAAGAATTAAACATTAAAATGCTTTTTGAAGGATCATGTGACACTGAAGACTGGAGTAATGATGTTGAAAATTTAGCTTTGATTACAGGAATAAATTACATTTTAAAATATATTCAAATAGAAAACAGTTATTTTAAATGGTAAAAATATTTCAAATGTTACTGTTTTTGTTGTACTTTGGATAAAATAAATGCAGGATTGGTGAGCAGAAGGGACGTCTTCAAAAAACATTAAAAAAAAATCTTAAAAACTTAAAAACTTTTGACTGGTAGTGTATACTTAACTAATTTCTAACTACTTCCAAGACTTACATAAAATGTTTTTCTTAGGAAAAATGTTAACTTCTAATATCTGCACTTTGGTTTTAGATAATGTAACTTTTTTAGATAATTGTAACTTTCAGATATCTGACACTTGAATGTACGCATAAAGGATGGCAACTAAATTTTATTATTTTTGCATTTTTTTTGCATTCTGTAGCGTGAGAACTGAAAGAGGTATAGCACATATCGTAATGGATGTGGTTAAAAAAATAAATAAAACAGATTACACCTTGCATGCTAACTGATCCCTTTAAGCCCCAGAATGATCATGATTAAGACGTTTTTGCTAATGACATAAATCCTATTAAAGGAGTTTAACCTGCTGCCAGAAAGAACACAATAAAACAAATCGTCACAGTTCTCAAAGCTCCATTTTGAGCTTTACAAAAGCATTTCCCTAACTGACCTCCACTTATATCACTCGAGCAATAAGTAACGTGATGCCCTGTACTTTCTGTGCCACAAAACATTTAAAACTGCAAAAATTTTAATGTTTTTCTGACCACTTTCAGCATCTGAAAATTGTCTTCAGGTAAATAAGCTTACTAATCTCTGCATATTAAACTGAGGTAAGAGGGAGTAGGCCTGTTTTAACATTTTAACATAACATAAAAATAAGCCTTAAATAGTTTCTTTGTCAAACGATTTGTTCATAGCCCTTTGTTGCATTCAATTTTGAAATATCATTACATCTGCACTCTATAACAAAAACATACTGCATCCAGCTACTAGTCAGTAACATGAAAGAATGACGTGATTTATTCTTTGAACTCCAGCGCACCCTTGTGGCACAATGAAGTTATTGAACCAAAGCTTCAATTCGTCTACTCCCAAAAGGTTATTTCACTAATATTTCATTATTTATTAGACTGAGTTTACTATCTCAATCCTCCCATATTCCTTTAGAGAGATAAGTCCCTTTTGTATAAATTACAACTACAGTTGCCATTAAAAAAGACATGAGAAGGAGAAACAAACTCCCTCATGTTCTTTTAAGCGATGATCAAAAGTGTCCCTAATGTTCACATCTCTTTGAAATGCCTCTTGGGGTCCAGCAGGTCAGTTTGTCCTAGTTTATCTGTTGTTAAGCGGCTCTCCGTAATTTTTCCCGATATGCGGAGTGAATACAGATACAGGCAGATCAATAAAGATGCTACAGTCTAAACCGGCTGGGACCAGTTGGCCAATTTCTTGTCTTCTCTTAAGTGATGCTTACTCTGACTCTGCCATGTGTCTATGGCAACCACATGTGTGTCAGACCCTTTTAAAAGAACTCAGGTGAGAGATCAAGGTAAGAGCAAAAGAGAGTCTTACTCTGTTATACGCATGAAATCAGTCAGAAGTCTGAAAAATACATTAAAAAAAATTGCACCATTTTATGAAGATGGAAAGGAATAACACTTGGTTGATGACATATTTTTAGTGCTAGGGGAGACCAGTGTCAATTTCTTAATTTTGACTCCAAACCTAAATTCAATGAAGTTTTGCAACAGCTATTGGGGAAAAAAAAGTGTACAAAATAAAGCTACACTGACTAACATAAAAACTTTGATCTGAGTTCTGAGGATAAGATTACAAGTCACATGTTTTATATTTTGTAATCTCACTTTACAGTCAATACTGTTTCTATTATAAAAACAATGCTTTGATATTTTTGCATGCTACATTTTGTGCTGATCATGTTGTTTTGTCTTTCATAACTCTTTTAATTTTAGCTGAAAAGCCTAAAATAGCCTGTTTAATGTGTCTATAAAGAATCTGACTTGAAAAATCAAACCAACCCTTGGAAATACTTACTGAAGTAAAAAATGACAACTAGCCCCAGTCTTTAAAAAAAAAAATGTATGCACTCCAGAATAAATCTAAATTGGACACTAATTCCCAACAGATAAGTAGTTCATGTACATTCAAATATGAAGTTTATGACAATGCATTTGAGGTCAAAGGTTTACATACACTTTGCAGAATCTGCAAAATGTTAATTATTTGACCAAATAAGAGGAATCATACAAAATCCATGTTATTTTTTATTTAGTACTGACCTGAATAAGATATTTCACATAAAAGACGTTTACATACAGTCCACAAGAGAAAATAATAGATGAATTTATAAAAATTATCCTGTTCCAAAGTTTACATACACTTGATTCTTAATACTGTGTTGTTACCTGAATGATCCACAGCTGATTTTTTGTTTAGTGATAGTTTGAAAGTGAAAGTTTTTGATAGTTGTTTATGAGTCCATTTTTTGTCCTGAACAGTTAAACTGCCCGCTATTCTTCAGTAAAATCTCACTCTTTCAGGTCCCACAAATTCTTTGGTTTTTCAGCATTTTTGTGTATTTGAACCCTTTCTAACAATGACTGTATGATTGTGAGATCCATCTTCTCACACTGAGGACAACTGAGCGACTCATATGCAACTATTACAGAAGTTTCCAATGCTCACTGATGCTCCAGAAGGAAAAACAATGCATTAAGAGCCGTTGGTGTAAACTTTTGATCAGAATGAAGATGTGTACATTTTTCTTTTTTTGCCTTAATACATTATTTTTTTCATTTAGTACTGCCCTTTAAAAGCTACAGAAGATATTTACATGCTTCTCAGAAGACAACAATAGTTAAATTTTCCCTTCAAATTCAAAAAGTTTTCATGCCCCGGCTCTTAATGCATTGTGTTTCCTTCTGGACCATCACTGTTTGAACCTTCTGTAATAGTTGCATATGAGTTCAAATACACAGAAATGCTGAAAAACCAAATAATTTGTGGGACCTAAAGGAGTGAATTTTTACTGAAGAATAGTGGGCAACTAAACAAACAAAACAAAAAACAATACAGTAGTAAGAATCAAGTTTGCAGAAGATTTTCAAACAGGGTCATTTTTATAAATTCAACTTTTATTTTCTCCTGTGGACTATATGTAAATGTCTTTTATGTGAAATATCTTCTCTTCAGGTCAGTACTAAATAAAAAATAACATGCATTTTGTCAGATTCCTCTTATTTTGGTAAAATAATTAACATTTTAGTTAGTTCATATCCAATCAAATATGAAGTTTATGACAATATGTCTGATGTGGGATGTCTATTTTTAATTGTACACACTAATAGCTCTCTAAAACATTTTTGAATGATGTTTGTTCATGTTACAGTAATACTGAAGTTTATGTTTCCCATTATTTTTTAGTAGTCTCATTAAATGAGCTGATGTGTGCATTAACAATCCTTACTGCAGTTGTTAAACTGCAAAACAATAAATCATACTAATTTAATGGATATGTGTCTGCCCACTAATTAGAACATATTGTGAAATATTTTGAGGTCCTACCTCATTGTCACTAGCAAGGTCATGCATAAAAATATGACAGATACAATGAGCATTTATCTTTCAAATAAGAAACAATAGGGTTTCCAACCATAACACTGGTTGAATGTGTTTTGTGCAGATTCATTTATATGCATTGATCTTACTGTTAAGGCCTTTAACACTCTAGACTTCTCTCTTCAGACACTGACCTTACATCACCAACCATCCATGTCCTCTGAGACACAACACGCATGCTGATTGGCAGACTCAAGGCTTAAATTAAACTGCTGATGACTCCCTGCCTCTCTGGAAGATAAAAGGCAGCGTGGCTAAGGGGTGCTGGCCTTGGCTTTCTTTCTCTTTAATTTCACCCCTCATGTCAGCAGACCCAGAGACAGACAGGGCACCTCTGGAGAATGAAAGAGAGAGAGAGAGAGAAGTCATTTAATGATGAGCAAGGGAAGCGCTATTAAAAGAGAAGCTCTGTTCTGTCTCCTGGGGGCGTTTTTTTTTTTTTTCACCTCAGCATGACACTTCAAACAGGGAGCCAGAGGTAGAGACAGAAGTGCTGCTTTATGATGATCCAGATTGGATATAGTCAGAGGTGGAAAGTAACAAATTACATTTACTTGCATTACTGTAACTGAGTAGGTTTTTTGTGTACTTCTACTTTTTAAAGTAACTTTTAAATTTTGTAATTTTACTTTTACTTAAGTATGTTTTGAATTAAGTATTGTACTTTCCTCAATAGGTTGTTTGTGGAAATTGGTCAAACCTAGAAATTTAATTTCTTATCGTGTATGAATATATGCTGTTCATAAGGGGGAAAACACAAGAAATTGACTCAAAAACGCAGAGAAAAGTGGCTTGTAAACCTGCCTCTGCGGTCAGGAGGAGAGTCGGATAATGCTTGTGTGTGCAAATGGTTAATAAAAGATAATAATATTGAGATAAAAACAAATAGATAAATAGATAAAGTTTGAGACAGTGAGAATTCGCTAAATACCACACGTAGACACGATGTAAATAAGGCTTTATGTTTGCAGTTGATTACAACGGAACCTTGTGAAATTGCCATAAATTGAAGTGAGTGACAGCCTTTTAGTGACTATGAAAACAATATTTGCTCGCTTTACGCACTGCTAACAGGACCAACAGCCAAAACCCTGTACAGCAGTAGTTTCAGGAGTGACATATATCCTGCAACCTTCATATAAATGTGGGAATCACTTTCGAAATTGTTTGCAATCAGGCTTCCTTATCTTATATTTACAGCCTCGGTGGCAGGCAACTATTTTAATTTGGTTGAAAAAATCGTCTACATAATATAACGATCACATCCAACATATGTTGTGATTTTCTGTTTATACCTTTCTGTAATAGCGTCTCAACCAGGGATGCGTTTCCCAAAAGCACCGTTAGCCAACTATGGTCGCAAGTTCCGTCGTTACCAACATAGTTCAACGATTCGGTGTTTCCCGAAACCATAGTTCAAACGAACATTCGCAAACTTACGTAGTTAGAACTACAGCTCTCGACCTGTGGTTAGAAGCATTTCTCGTTAGTAAGACATATGAGCTCAATAAATTATGCTCTTGGGCACAATAAGTAAGCTAACATGCAGTAACTATATCTTCCATTGAATATAAATATAAATGCATTTTAATCTATGCATTTTTGTTCATCCTCTAAGCGTTGATTATGAATAGTGCATGTGCACAATTGCCTAAGGGAAGCCCGGAGTAGCTATGACGAAAGAGAGAACACGCGATGAATCAAACATCAAATAAAGCGAAATGACAGGGAACAAAAATAGTAAATTAGTCATTAGGTGCCATGTTCAATATAGCTGCATTTTTGAGATCTCTAATCAGTTAAATAGCAGAAGTTATTACTCGGTGACGTCATTAACAACGGCCCTAAGATGTTAAACCAATGTGGTTCAAACGACGGAGATGCGACGGTGTTCGGGAAACACTTGTAACTAGGTAGTTCGTTTCCACAACAATGCATCGTACTACGGAGGTTAACCAGCGAGTTACATCGTTGTACAGGAAAAAATGTGTCTACACCGGACGCGACAGTTGCCGCAACAGCTACAGTCTGTCTACACTGGACGCGACAAAGCGACCGTTGCAAATCATTTAAACAGACAGCATCAGGTTCTATTTAATTTTTTCGCGTAGCGTCTGTTGTAGACACGGTGTAAAAATGGCAGATGCTTCTCCAGGTAACCCCCCGCATCTTAATGTTTTCAGAGCTTAAAAGAAAGAAGGGTTTGTTTGCAGTTTTGTGCACAACCCACAAATTTACAGATAATGTAGTCAACCCACTTGTCACCCAAGATGTTAATGTCTTTCTTTCTTCAGTCGTAAGAAAATTATGTTTTTTGAGGAAAACATTTCAGAATTTTTCTCCATAATGGACTTCTATGTTGTCCCCGAGTTTGAACCTCTAAAATGCAGCTTCAAATGGCTCTAAACGATCACAGCTGAGGAAAGAAGGATCTTATCTAGCAAAACGATCGGTTATTTTATAAAAAAAAAAAAAAAATACAGATAAAAAGAGATTAAAAATGTAGAGATTAAAAAGTACATAAATTGTAAATGTTTTTAGAAAATAAACGATTGTTTCACTAGATAAGACCCTTCTTCCTCAGCTGGGACCATTTAGAGCCCTTTGAAGCTGCATTTAAACAGCTTTTTGGAAGTTCAAACTCGGGGGCACCATAGAAGTCCATTATATGGAGAGAAATCTTGAAATGTTTTCCTCTAAAAACATAATTTCTTTATGACTGAAGAAAGAAAGACATGAATATCTCGGATGACAAGGGGGTGAGTACTTTATCTGTATTTTTGTTCTGAAAGTGAACTACTCCTTTAAGATGGTCATGTGCTGGTTTAAACTGGCCATGTGCTGATTCTAAGCTGGTTCTGACCAAGGACCAGCTTAAACCAGCACATGACCAGCATCTGTGCTTCAACACCTACCTAACCAGCATATGCTGACTCCATTAAAATGATGAGCTGCACCTCAAAATGCATGTTAGATGGAAAGATTATGATTGAGTCTGTATCTTTATTCACTATATTTTAAATAGTTTGACCACTGCAATTCAGTTGGTGACAGTTTAATAGGAAATCAGTCGAAAGCATCCAGTCATCTCATAACACTGAAGTGAATGTTAGATTCATCAATATATATTGTAATAAATATTTGAGAATGTATTGTTGTAATTCCTATAATTTCATATTTCTACATTAAACATTTTAGATTTAAACAATAATCTAAAATATTTACCTCTATATGCACTTCCAATTGCAGTATGAATGCATTAGCTCTGCATAAAACTATCAAACAGTAAAATGCTACATTGTCATCACATGCATGACAAGTTTTGAGTGGCTTCCAGTTATTTTGCCCTGACATTTAAGAGTCTGATCAAATAGTCATGAAAGATATCACAGCTGTTATAATTTCCGGTCTGTCACACTGGAAATGGAAGGTTATATCAGTCTTTGGTTGTATGCTGCACCTTTTTTGCAAACAACTGTCAGATATTCCATGCATATATGGAAAAAATGCTATCACACCCATATTTCAGTCCCCTTGCTGACATTTCACACAAAGCTGTGCCGAAGAGCTTTGTTGCATTCTTTTATTATCATTTATTTATTTAGCAAATTATGCCTTTTTGAAATTCATGAATGTGAAAAAAGACAGTAAAAGCTTGTCTCCATACACATTTTGTTCAAACAATAAAGCCTTGTTTGGAATGATATAACACAAAAACTGTGAAAGAAAAGGAAGCTGAAATTTTAATCCTTGATAACACCAAAACAGCACATTCAAGAATACAAAACAAACAACCATCTATTTATAGCTCCTGTTGATGAGTCACTATAACGCACGTCATACAACTGAAACATGCAAATATTGACCTGATAACCCATATGTTGAGATTTTAATCTATGTCAGTTCAAACAAGACTCCCTCTTCTTCACCTGCAGTTTGTCTCCATGCATTTTTCTACCACCATTTCAATTCAAAAGATCATGAATTTGTGAGGCTGACTAGTGAATTTGAAGGAAGAGAAATTAAATAACACTGAGAGCTTGTGCAAGCAATGTTTTGACTAAAGTGGACCTGGTTCATTTATTGTTAATTATTTCATATTTTGATAACAATCCAAGATTTTGGCTTCCAGAAGGTGTAGTTACGACATCCACCAGCAGGGGTTAACTGAGTCATGTTAACCAGTCAAACCTTGACCACTTGAATGCTTTTGAAACACTGCGGAGTTTGATTGACTTAAAAATGATGGTGTGTTTACAGGACTACAGTACCAGTCAAAAGATTTTTAATGTTTTTTAAAGAAGCCTCTTCTGCTCTCAAAGCCTGCATTTATTTGATCCAGAGTGCAGCAAAACCCATAATTTAAAAAAAGTAAATTATTCCTGTGATTTCAAAGCTGAATTTCAGCATCATTACTCCAGTCACATGATCCTTCAGAAATCATTCTAATATTATGATTTGCTGCTCCAAAAACATTTATTATTATTATTATTCTACAGCTGAGTCTAATTCAGATTTCTTTGATGAATAGAAATTTAGATGAACAGCATTTATCGAAAATGGAAATCTTTTGTAACATTATAAATGTCTTTCTCATCACTTGTGATCAATTTAAAGTATCCTTGCTAGTATTCATTTCTATAATTTCTTCCCCACTCCCCAAAAAATATACTTGCAATAACTTGCAATTCTGACTTTATATCTTGAAATTCTGACTTTATAACTTGCAATTCTGACTTTATATCTTGCAATTCTGACTTTATAACTTGCAATTCTGACTTTATATCTTGCAATTCTGACTTTATATCTTGCAATTCTGACTTTATAACTTGCAATTCTGACTTTATATCTTGCAATTCTGACTTTATAACTTGCAATTCTGAATTTATATCTTGCAATTCTGACTTTATAACTTGCAATTCTGACTTTATAACTTGCAATTCTGAATTTATATCTTGCAATTCTGACTTTATAACTTGCAATTCTGACTTTATAACTTGCAATTCTGAATTTATATCTTGCAATTCTGACTTTATATCTTGCAATTCTGAATTTATATCTTGCAATTCTGACTTTATAACTTGCAATTCTGACTTTATAACTTGCAATTCTGAATTTATATCTTGCAATTCTGACTTTATAACTTGCAATTCTGACTTTATAACTTGCAATTCTGAATTTATATCTTGCAATTCTGACTTTATATCTTGCAATTCTGAATTTATATCTTGCAATTCTGACTTTATAACTTGCAATTCTGACTTTATATCTTGCAATTCTGACTTTATATCTTGCAATTCTGACTTTATAACTTGCAATTCTGACTTTATATCTTGCAATTCTGACTTTATAACTTGCGATTCTGAATTTATATCTTGCAATTCTGACTTTATAACTTGCAAATCTGACTTTATATCTTGCAATTCTGACTTTATAACTTGCAATTCTGACTTTATAACTTGCAATTCTGACTTTATAACTTGCAATTCTGGGGCCTCATTTATAAAACTTTCTTACGCACTGATTTGATCTTAGAGTGTTCGTACGATCAAATCCACGTCAAAGTACAGATTTATAAAAACCGTCTTTGACGTGGAAAAGTACTTATCTCCACGTCAGATTCCAGCTTGGCGTACGACCGTTTCCTTGTGGTAATGCCTGGTATTGCAGATAGTTCAGCCTCACTATAATTTGATTTCTTGCGCTCCTTTTTACTTGCCATTGTCACAGAGTTTTTGCTTTAGGAATGAGCTAATTTTATATGTTAATTAATTAAGCAGGGGAGTTTCGACGGCGGAACATTCAGCTGCACACAATTCCACGATCATTTGTGATTTATAACCGAATGACTGGCATACGCATGGATTTCGTGGTACGTTCGTTTTCTCTGAATCGCTCTTACGATCAAATCAGAAAAGTTCTTAGATAAAATCAAGGATGGTTTCTACGCAAGTCTTTATAAATGAGGCCCCTGACTTTATATCTTGCAATTCTGACTTTATATCTTGCAATTCTGACTTTATAACTTGCAATTCTGACTTTATATCTTGCAATTCTGACTTTATATCTTGCAATTCTGACTTTATAACTTGCAATTCTGACTTTATAACTTGCAATTCTGACTTTATAACTTGCAATTCTGACTTTATATCTTGCAATTCTGACTTTATAACTTGCAATTCTGACTTTATAACTTGCAATTCTGACTTTATATCTTGCAATTCTGGGGCCTCATTTATAAAACTTTCTTACGCACTGATTTGATCTTAGAGTGTTCGTACGATCAAATCCACGTCAAAGTACAGATTTATAAAAACCGTCTTTGACGTGGAAAAGTACTTATCTCCACGTCAGATTCCAGCTTGGCGTACGACCGTTTCCTTGTGGTAATGCCTGGTATTGCAGATAGTTCAGCCTCACTATAATTTGATTTCTTGCGCTCCTTTTTACTTGCCATTGTCACAGAGTTTTTGCTTTAGGAATGAGCTAATTTTATATGTTAATTAATTAAGCAGGGGAGTTTCGACGGCGGAACATTCAGCTGCACACAATTCCACGATCATTTGTGATTTATAACCGAATGACTGGCATACGCATGGATTTCGTGGTACGTTCGTTTTCTCTGAATCGCTCTTACGATCAAATCAGAAAAGTTCTTAGATAAAATCAAGGATGGTTTCTACGCAAGTCTTTATAAATGAGGCCCCTGACTTTATATCTTGCAATTCTGACTTTATATCTTGCAATTCTGACTTTATAACTTGCAATTCTGACTTTATATCTTGCAATTCTGACTTTATATCTTGCAATTCTGACTTTATAACTTGCAATTCTGACTTTATAACTTGCAATTCTGACTTTATAACTTGCAATTCTGACTTTATATCTTGCAATTCTGACTTTATAACTTGCAATTCTGACTTTATAACTTGCAATTCTGACTTTATATCTTGCGATTCTGACTTTATATCTTGCGATTCTGACTTTATATCTTGCGATTCTGACTTTATAACTTGCGATTCTGACTTTATATCTTGCGATTCTGAATTTATATGTTGCGATTCTGACTTTATAACTTGCAATTCTGACTTTATAACTTGCAATTCTGACTTTATAACTTGCAATTCTGACTTTATATCTTGCAATTCTGACTTTATAACTTGCAATTCTGACTTTATATCTTGCAATTCTGACTTTATATCTTGCAATTCTGACTTTATATCTTGCAATTCTGACTTTATAACTTGCAATTCTGACTTTATAACTTGCAATTCTGAATTTATATCTTGCAATTCTGAATTTATATCTTGCAATTCTGAATTTATATCTTGCAATTCTGACTTTATATCTTGCAATTCTGACTTTATAACTTGCAATTCTGACTTTATATCTTGCAATTCTGACTTTATAACTTGCAATTCTGACTTTATATCTTGCAATTCTGACTTTATAACTTGCAATTCTGACTTTATATCTTGCAATTCTGACTTTATAACTTGCAATTCTGACTTTATATCTTGCAATTCTGAATTTATATCTTGCAATTCTGAATTTATATCTTGCAATTCTGAATTTATATCTTGCAATTCTGAATTTATATCTTGCAATTCTGACTTTATATCTTGCAATTCTGACTTTATATCTTGCAATTCTGACTTTATATCTTGCAATTCTGAATTTATATCTTGCAATTCTGAATTTATATCTTGCAATTCTGACTTTATATCTTGCAATTCTGAATTTATATCTTGCAATTCTGACTTTATATCTTGCAATTCTGACTTTATATCTTGCAATTCTGAATTTATATCTTGCAATTCTGAATTTATATCTTGCAATTCTGACTTTATAACTTGCAATTCTGACTTTATAACTTGCAATTGTGAGTTCATATCTCACAATTCTGAGAAACAAAGTCAGAATTGCGAGTTTATATGACGCAATTCTGAAAAAAAAAATCTGAATTGTCAGATGTAAACTCGCAGTTGAGAGAAAAAAAAGTCAGAATTGTGACATAAAAAGTCAAATTACATTTTTTATTTTTTTAATTTAGGTGTCGGAAACAGACTTCCATAGTATAGTGTATAATGTTACGAAAGCTTTTTATTTCAGATAAATGCTGATGAAAAAATCCTGAAAAAAATTAGTCAAATAAACATTGATAATACTAATAATAAATGTTTAGTAAACAGCAAATCGGCATATTAGAATGATTTCTGTAGGGTCATGTGACACTGAAGGCTGGAGCAATGATGCTGAAAAATTAGCTTTGATCACAGGAATAAATGTTAAATATATATTCAAATATAAAACAGTTATTTTACATAGTAAAAATATTAAAAATGTTTACGGTTTTTATTGTACTTTGGATCAAAAAAATGCAGGCTTGGTGAGCAGAGGAGACTTCTTTATAAAAACATTAAAAATCTTACTGTTCAACAATGTTTGACTGGCAGTGTACATGTAATATCAAAAATAAAAAATAAATAAACGGTAACACTTTACAATAAGGTTCATTAGTTAAGCATTAGTTAATGTATTAACTAACATGAACTAACCATGAGCAATACATTTGTTACTGTATTTACTAATCTTTATTAACATTAGTTAATGGAAATACAGTTGTTCATGTTAGTTCATGTTAGTTCACACTGCATTAACTAATGTTAACAAAATTTTAATAATGTATTAGTAAATGATGAAATTAACATTAACACAGATTAATAAATGCTGTATAAGTGCAGTTCATTATTAGTTCATGTTAACTAATGTGGTTAACTAATGTTAACTAATGAACCTTATTGTAAAGTGTTACCAAATAAACTAATTAAGCTGAACTCTATTTAAAATCAACCACTGAGAGCCTTAAGTTGAAGAAACACCCCATATCCCAGCTAATAAAATATGTTCTAAGAATGTTTTGCTAACATTCCATTAAGATAAGAAAATGTTATTTCTGAATGTTCTGGCTTTTTTATATTAAATATGATATTAACATAACATTTTTCTTGGTTATACAAATATTAAGGGAACATTCCATTTAATCATTTCACAAACATAGGAATGTTAATTTCTTCTGAAATAAGAAGAAAAGGTGAGATGAACAAAGTTTTAGAAGAAAAATGTCAGGAACATTATTAAAGACTGGGCTTTTCCCAAAAGCACCGTAAGCCTAAGTGGATCATACAGAAGATCCATTGTGGCAATGGGTCTACAGGCTTATGATGCTTTTGGAAAACACAGCCCAGATAACTTTGAACAAACATTCTATTAATATTACTGGAAGAAAGTTTGTCTATAACTTTGAAAGAATATTGTCAGAAGGTTAGACAAAGTTGTAAGAATGTTCCCTGTTAGCAGGGATATCAAATAAAAGATAAAGAATGTAGTGGGTGAAAGAACAGTCAGCGGAAGTGCGTCAGAACAAACCAAAATATTCTGCTGTTTGAGAAGAAAAAATGAAAACAAAACACATTCTTTTTCCTCGAATTTTGGCCTAGATTTGAATGTGCATATTTTACCTCTGAAGTAGTTTCTCAAACATCCCCCTGGAGCCTGGAGGAAAACAAATTCCCCTTTTAATTTGTTCTCTTCGTATTTATTCAACACTTTCAGCTCTGAAGATGGAAATGGGACACATTCGAAATATAGTGACCGCTACAAATAATTAATCTACCAGCACAATCCATTTGCATGGAAATGTCACATATGAATATATTTAATATTATTTGCATGACAATGTATCTATTAAGTATTAATCAACAGATTTGACCTGATATGTAAAGTGGCATTACCATATTCTAAAGAACAATTTATAGAACAAGTTCATGTTCAGACTTGCTGCCTGCCTCTCAGCCTGAAAAGATGAAAACTTCATGAAAACCTGACAACATTTATGCACCTTTATACAAAGCATAATAAAAATGCATGTCCCCATAGCAACTGAGAAGAAACTAGTATATACTGGAGAATACTGCACAGATGGTATGGATGATATTTAACCATGTTCTATTTAAAGTCTAAAATACATTTTGAGTTTTCCAACAGGGCCCACATGCATGTCAAACCATTTTCCTTCCCTTAATCGTATATTTTGTCATTCAAAGTATCTCTTTGGCAGATTATGCACACGGATGTTAACGCAATTGTACGTCTTCACTTCCTTCTCTTTTTAAGCATAGATTTTCATCAGGATCATATGTGAGCATTCAGAGCCTGTCCCATCATACAGCGATTACTGTCAGAAATGTAGGCCACAGAAATACTGTAGGTGTAGGAAGCTAGTGGAAAGGAATTTTTAGCTTCACACACAGCTGTTACATCTGCACAATTTGGTACTCTTTAATGTTCAGTCTTCTGTTGCTTTGTGGCAGTCAACCTAATGTAACTCACCTTTAGAACTATATTTGTGATGTGAGTTGGCTGAAATCAGATTTCAGATGGAGACCCTGTTGTTTTTTATTTCTGAAAAACAAATGTTTCACAGGTAACCAACATGAATCCAGTCCATCAGTTAACATCTTGTGAAGTAAAAAGCTGCATGTATAGGAAACTCATTGCTTGAGAGGTGAAAATGTGAGGCAAAGAATGGCAGATAATTGCCAAATGCAGATGTGCAAAGCTTGTCACATCATACCCAAAAAGACTTGAGGCTGTAAAGGTGCTTCAACTATGTACTGAGTTAAGGGTATGAATACTTATGCAATGTACTTATTTCAGTGTTTTATTTTTAATAAATTAGTAAAATTTGCAAATCTGGTTTTCACAATCTATCTGACTATGGATTTGTGAAGACTATGGATTTGTGAAGTCCTTGGTTTTGTAAAAAAGATTTTGTAACCTTTTCCAACCTGATGAGCAACTTCTCACAACGTGACATGCTCTAAACATGCCTCTTAAGCATGCATAATAATGACCTTTTTTTTGTAATCGTGGCTTTGAACATTACATAATCGTGGCATCCGTAATCGTGATCACGATTAGAAAATCAATTATTTGTGCAGCCCTAATTCATATACAGAATCTTTAGGTATCAGCAACTCCAGACAGTTTGTGTCAAATAAATACATTTTCTGTTCATATAAAGTAAGTTCAGGCACCCGTCTGTGATCGCAGGGGGTTGTTGTCAAATAAATACATTTTACATGTGTATACTGTAGCTCAAAATACCGGTCGTTTTAAATGTAGGATTGTCTGCATTAAACTTGCTTAAATCTAAAATATCATGAGTTCATAGTAATAAGTAAGGGATAATGTACAGGCAGCCGGTAGTTATCGCAGAAATAAGCCCCGACAGTGTGATCAGGACCCGACGCGAAGCGGAGGGTCTTGTATCACACTGAAGGGGCTTATTTCGCGATAACTACCGGCTGCCTGTACATTATCCCGCTTATTACACGGCTACTTGCCACATAAGGAAAAAAACTGGACATGAATATGAATTTGAAACCTTTTATTGGCATATTTGTTTTAAATTAACATTTTTATCCTTCCGCGAAACGATATAGTACCACGTGACTTACATTCAAACTATGTAAGTTACGTTAGTAAGACAATTTAAATAGATTAATGTCGAAATTTTCCATTGTTAATTGTGGTTGTCCAGTGTTTGTCACAAGATGGCGCCAAACGGTAATCTTTGTTGGCACGGAGGGATTTTAAACATACAAGTAGTACCGGCTATGCGTTATTACTTTGGAGCGGTGATTATTTGAAAAGAACGAACCTGCAAATGTCTCAACTGACCAGAATCAAGCATTCCAGAGAGCCGTGTAATAAAAGATAAGAAATGATCCTAGAATATGCACTTTGCAAATTCAAACAATTTTCAAACAATCTTTTACCAGAACGAAAATATCTTTTCCCTCAGAGGGAACACAGCTGTCAAATGCCACTCATGTTTATTTCTTTCTAGATCAGGCTGTGTCTGTAAATATCACATTTCTCACCATAATCATGATCTGCATGTAGCAGAAGAAAAACAACGAGCTTCCGGATCCTTCTGCAAACACTCTTTGCTTCACATCCTTGTGACATTTGGACAATGACATTTGCCTAAACTACAAACTTTGCTATTGTGGTATTCAAGATTGATAGCATTCAGATAGACAGGTGATCACCCCTCTAATGCTATGTGGATATCATATGTCATAACAATGAGATTGTATTAGTGCTGTGTGTTTTTCGTGCATGCACTTGACTTGGTTTAAGCCCTGGATTGTGACATCTGTCAGCGACCATCTCATCTTTCTTTCTGTCATTGACCTTGTTTTGATCTCTCTTCGTCTTACTGACAGAAGTGCTCATGCTAGAGAATTGCTTAGAGCAGTTTGCACATTAACAAACAAAGCCATGTTCTATTTTAGCCCAGGGGCAGATGACATTTTGTTCAATTATAAAATATTATTATTATTATTTAATACTGACCTGAATAAGATATTTGACATAAAATATGTTTAATTCAACATTTTGTTCAATTATAAAATATTATTATTATTATTTAATACTGACCTGAATAAGATATTTCACATAAAATATGTTTACATATAGTCCACAAGAGAAAATAATAGTTGAATTTATAAAAATTACCCAGTTCAAAAGTTTACATCCCCTTGATTCTTAATACTGTTCTTTTTTTCTTTTTTTCTTTTTTTGCAACTATTACAGAAGGTTTAAACGCTCACTGATGCTCCAGAAGAAAAAACCATGCATTAAGAGCCGGGGGTGAAAATGTTTAAACAGAATTTTTCTTAATTTGCCTAAATTTTTTTTTTTTTCCCTTTAGTACCGCCCTTCAGATGCTACAGAGGATAGTTGTAGACGTTTACCCTAATCTTCAAATTCAAAACGTTTTCACCCCCTGCTCTTAATGCATCGTTTTTCCTTCTGGAGCATTAGTGAGTGTTTGAACCTTCTGTAATAGTTGCATATAAGTGACTGCCTCTGTTGTCCTTAGTGTGAAAAGATGGATCTCTAAATCATACAGTCATTGTTGGAAAGAGTTCAAATACACAATGCAGGAAAAACCACAGAAATTTGTGGTACCTGAAGGATTTTTCTGAAGAACAGCAGGGCGTTTAACTGTTCAGGATAAACAAGGAACTCATGAACAACTATCACTAAACAAAAAAACACAGCTGTGGATCATTCAGGTAACACAGTATTAAAAATCAAGGATATGTAAAGTTTTAAACCAGGTCATTTTTATAAATTCAGCTATTATTTTCTCTTGTGGACTATATGTAAACATATTTTACGTGAAATATCTTAATAAGGCAGTACTAAATAAACAATAACATGCATTTTGTATGATCCCTCTTATTTTGGTAAAATAATTATCATTTTGCAGATTCTGAAAGGTGTATGTAAACTTTTGACCTCAAATGTAAGAACGAATAAATGATGAAAGAGATAAACTGTTCCTTTAAGCATCTGTCCTTGTGAAAATCCTTATTTGCTGAGTCACCATCTTTCTTAATTTTATTCCTTAAAGGTTGCTTTTTCAGTTCAGGAGACTTAATGAAGTTCTCAGTTATGTTTTATTCATGATTAAACTCTGAACCTCTTTCTTTAAATACACACAAATGGAATAGCTGTTGATATAAAAGCAATGACCTATAACATAAATATGGTTGTGGAAGAATGTAATCAGAAATGTTTAAAGTTCAAAGAGGTCATGTACAAATCTCTGACTTTTCACTGCAGATTTTGGGACCCTTGTTAATCTAAGCACAGCTTAAGACATTATTGAACTCATAAAAGTACAAAGGGGGCAGATATGAGATTACTGGGGCCTTTAACTTAGAAGAAAATTCTGAGAAACTGGAGGCTTACGCTAAGTTCTCAATCCACTCTTAATTTGTTATCATTACTGTCTAGGAGAAACAAGGATTTCCTTAGTGAATTTTACTTTATATGTGAATCTAAATTGTATAATTTTTTAAAGCATTCTAAAAATCAAATATTCTAAAATCTAAAAATCCTAAGCATTTATAGAAAATGGTATTAGTCAGATTTCTCTGAGGGACTAATTTAGTTCAGAAAGTCTTAACAGGAAAAGAATTGACAAAGAGTCTTGGCACAAATCTGCTTAGCAGTTTTAGCAGTTTTTCAGAAATCTGTCTTTAATTCCTTTCCATAGTAAATCCTCTGCTGGGCTGCTGTCTGAAGAGAGATCCGGCTTTAAGAACTGAATGTTCCTGAGTGATAAACAGACGTCTCACCTGAATGCTCTGCTTGTTTATCAATGATGATGGTTCTTAACTGTAAGTCTCTCAGTCTCTCTGTTCAATATTCTGGCTGACCGACTTCCTCCAGAGGCGTGTTTGTATTCGTGGTGTTAATCCTGAATTTTCATGGACTTGGAAGTGCATCTGGGATCAAAACAACACACCTTTTAAATCAATAGGATGTAACATTATTATGAAGTTTCAGGTTTGTGCACTCTGCCAGCAATCCATTAGGAATCAAAACATCTGAAGGACATTAAAAGCAACATTTCTCCAACACAATATTGAGCAGCTTTTTATGAACCAGAAACCATGCCCTCATTAATGAAAGCTAGGGATTGAAGCCAAAGCCGAATCTTTTTCAGCCGTGCAGAAATCAATAGTAAGCGCATTCTGTTCAAAAGTTTTACTTACTATAAAGGTGTTTGCAGACAGATACAGAATGGTTTTTCAAATATACACTACCAGTCAAAAGTTTTTGAACAGTAAGTCTCTTCAGAAATCATTCTATATTTAAAATTAATACTTTTATTTAGCAAGGATGCCTTAAAACGGTCAAAATGTGATAATAAAGATTTTATAAAAGATTTCTATTTCAGATAAATGCTGTTCTTCTGAACTTTCTATTCATCAAAGAAACCTGAAAAAAAATTCTACTCAGCAGTTTTCAACATTAATGTTTTTTGAGCATCAAATCAGAATTTCTGAAGGATAATTTACTGAAGTAATGATGCTAAAGAATTAAGCTTTGAAATCACAGGAATAAATTACATTTTAAAATATATTCAAATTATATTCAGACTTCTTTAAGAAACATCCAAAACTTTTGACTGGTAGTGTATGAATTCACATAAATTTTTCGTCTAGATACACTTTGAATGTTAGTTCCATTATTTTGAAACTTGAAGTTTGAGTGTTAAAGGAACAGATGGTCATGTCTTTCTTTCTTCAGTCTAAAGAAATTATATTTTTTAAGGAAACTATTTCAGGATTTCTCTCCATATATTGGACTTCTATGGTGCCCCCGAGTTTGAACTTACAAAATGCAGCTTCAAAGGGCTCTAAATGATCACAGCCGAGGAAAGAAGGGTCTTAACAAGCAAACGATCTGTTATTTTCTAAAATAAAATAAAAAACTTATATACTTTTTAACCTCAAATACTAGTCTTGTCTAGCTTTCTGTGTACTCTGTGTATTCCAGTTAATGACAGTTAGAGTATATAGAAAAACTCCCATCAAATTTTCTCCTGTTTTTCTGAAGTTGGAGGAGAAAATGAGATGGATGTTTTTCGACATACCCTAACTCTCATGAACTGGAATACACAAGAGTTCACGCAGAGCTAGGCAAGATGAGCATTTGAGGTTAAAAAGTATATAAATTGTAAATGATTTTAGAAAATAACCGATCGTTTCGCTAGATATGACCCTTCTTTCTCGGCTGGGATCATTTAGTGCCCTTTGAAGCTGCATTTAAACTGCATTTTGGAAGTTCAAACTCAGGGGCACCATAGAAGTTTATTATATGGAGAGAAATCCTGAAATGTTTTCCTAAAAAAACATAATTTCTTTGCGACAAAAAACAAACATCTTGGATGACAAGGGAGTACTTTTACACACTTTTAACTCCTTTAACCCAAAAATAAAAATCAGGCCATTCAAGATGTAGATGAGTTTTGAAGTTTTGAAAAGAATTGGAGAAATAGATCCACTGCAGTGAATAGGTGCCGTCAGAATGAGAGTCCAAACAGCTGATAAAAAAATAACCCACAAGTAATCCACACCACTCCAGTTCATCAATTATCATCTTCTGAAGCTAGCTGTGTGTTTGTAAGAAACTTCTTTTGAAATGTTCTTTAAATCTCTCCTCTAAGTCATAAAATAAAAACACAAGATGAAATTTACATCATCATTAAGATGGCTACCTTTAAAACATCGCTACTGGCCAAAACATGAGTCCATCATCCATAATAACTTTCTCCAGTGATGATACAACACAGATGTAGATATGAATATTGTGAATTTGGCTGTGTCTTAGAAGTTCTAGGAGAAGAAAGAGTAATATATTTAGCTCTCAGAAAAATAATGTGCTCAAACTCAATATCACTAGCTCAGACAATATTGCAACATTGGCAACCCAACATAACACCACCATACAACAGTTATTTCATTTCATTATTACAATACACCAGATTGCTTTGATAGTTTTATTAGGGGACATATCACTGTTTCACAAGAAATATTGCGTTCCTATCCTCTTCATGAGCTTTCAATTTAAACATTTGCCTCAGAAAAAATGCACATAAATTGAACCTTTAGGGGTACAACAGCCTGTCACTGTGACAGTGCCTTCAAAGCGACATCTTAGTACTTTATTTAGCCTAAAAGATTCATAATACACCCCTCAAGGTACAGTTTTTAGTTCTGACAATGCAGTCTTCTGTATCAAACACCATGCAGGCATGATTCAATTTCTCAGTCAAAGTTCTGTTATCTGACAGTCACTGTGTTGAGACCTGCAACACGCAAGTACAAAAGCAGCAATGCATAATTGCTGAGCTATATATTCCTGGCTGTTTTTGATTAGTGTTCTTCATCTATAAGCCCTCGTTTCAACTCTGTGACCGACTCTTTGAAGTTTACTGCATCACTATACTGCCCAATTTGCTTGTTGATCGCTGATCTGTGAAATTGGGTTTGGAGGTGATTAGACTGTCACACTAATTATTTTGGACCTTGTGTTAAAATAATGCATTGCATTGCAGATAGGAAAATGCTTTTTTGTGCACATCCAAAGATTAAATATACAAAACAAGAACTCATGCTAATTTAATTAAATAAATTAATTCATTCATTTACAATACTTTTAGCATTTAATGAAACATTAAAATAAGCATTTTTACCAAAAATTATATTGCAAATAAATGCTGTTATTTTGAATGTTCTATTCAGAGAATCCCAAAAAATACATATCAGTATCAGTTCTAATATAAATATTAAGCAGCAAAACTGTATTCAACATTGATATGATAATAAATGTTTCTTGTGCAGCAAATTAGCATTTTAGAATGATCTCTGAAGGATCATGTGACACTGACGACTGGAGTAATGATGCTGAAAATTCAGCTTTGCATCATTATCGTTATTTTATACACTATTTTTATCAAATAAATTTAACCTTGGTAAAACTTAAAATGAAAAATAAGTTTAAAAATCTTTTGAATATGTGAAAACACAAATTAAATTTTCGATTTTCAGTCAATAGGGATATTGTATTTTAGTCCCTCCTCATATAAAATAAATCATATGAATAATAAATCATAAATTAAATCAAAAATTTGATGTGCAAATGTCTCATGAGCGTCGGAACCATTGTATGTGGGTGGGACAGGACCCACCCACGTTTGAAGACCAATGATATTAGACCCACCTACTTTTACCGTCTCTAATTTATCGAATATGTCTGTGCACTTTTCAGAGCCGTCAGTCAAATCCATTCCACATGACGAATGCCCTAATAAATTAAACTCCATTTAGCTACAGCCTTGAATTCCACACTGTTGCTTCCTCAAATCCATTCCACTTGGCTCATTCAGAGTCCATATAAATTAAAGGGATAGTTCACCCAAAAATGAAAATTTGATGTTTATTTGCTTACCCCCAGGGCATCCAAGATGTAGGTGACTTTGTAGGTTATTTCAGTAGAACACAAACAAAGATTTTTAACTCAAACTGCTGCAGTCTGTAAGTCATATAATGGCAGTGAATAGGCACCAAACCTCTGAAAGTAAAAAAAAAAAACATGCACAGACAAATCCAAATTTCACCCTGCGGCTCGTGGCGATACATTGATGTCCTAAGACACGAAACGATCGGTTTTCGTGAGAAACTGAACAGTATTTATATAATTTTTTACCTTTGATATACAGCCATGTCCAACAACTGTCCTGAGCACGAGCTCATCATCCGGCTTGTTACATGTGTACGCGCTCTGGCGTAGTATAGGCTACACAAACGCCGGAAGCGATCTGTCGCGTGTATACAACACTCATTGATTACACAGTGCACAGAGATTGTGGGTATAGCGGCTATTCAAAATGGTAATTACTTGCGCTTATCCTGATTGTTCAAACCGATTTAAAGCTAAAAGATTAGGTTTACTTGCGCAAACTCATCCGGGTCTGTTGACTTTTCACTGATTTCCCCTTCCGGCGTTTGTAGCAATGTAGCAATGTAATGTAGCAATGTATCAGCTAGAACCAGCTGATTTAGCAAACAACAAAACTTATTGTCTAATCTAAGCTGGTTTAATTTGAAAGTAACTGGTCTAAGTTTGCAGCTAAAACCAGCCTGAAAGTGGCCAAAACCACTTTAAAACCAGCCTGGAAGACCATTTTAGGCTGGTTTTAGCTTTTTTCAGTAGGGAGTTGTTAAGATTTGCTATAGCAGTAGACAGCTTAAACACCCCATAAATCTCACTGTACAAAAGTTTTCATTCCCTCAATGAAAGTCTATGGGATTTTTGGTGGTTTTGATAAAACAAACTAGTTTTAAAAAGTCGTAAGTCGGATATTTGACACTTTACTTTTTGTCCATGAACACTAGATCAAAAACCAAACCCTAGTGATCAGCAAAAGAAATCCCAAATATGTCACACTGTATCAAAGTGAAGATAAAGAAAATCTTGTGCTTCATCTCCGATGACAGCCGTCTGAAACAAACCATGTTATTATGCCACGCACTCCAGATTAGCAATAAGATCAGCGTTAATCACATGAATAATTAATCATGCATGCAATAGATCCAACAGAACTAAATGTTGCATATACATGCAGCGAACAACCTTGCAAGGTTTCCTCCAACTCAGTGCAGGTCTATTGGCATGAGGAAAGGACAGGTCACCCACCGGGCCTGTGCATGCAAATTCCTCATTACTATGCTTTCCGGCAGATAGAAGTGAATCCGACAAGCTGAGCAGGCAAATCATTCCCACAATGCCTCCGGAGGGAAGCGAGTCTGACAGAGGAGTGTGCTGTATGGATTATCATCCTAATGTCAGGACATCCTCTGCATCTCAATGGTGCTCTATAGCAGTTCCCTGTGTAATTATGAGAGGCTGTAATCCATGATTCTGAGCTGAGATCAGGGGGACAGAGAAATGAGAGCCAAGTGCAGGACATGAATGAGAATAGACAGAGAGAGAGAGAGAGATTGAGTGTTAAAAAACAACATCTGTGTTTCAGAATCAATCTAGTGTCTTACTGTGAAGGTCTGATGCTCTGTTATGCAGTTGGTTTCACGTGAGGTGACAGAGGCTTCAAACTGCAGAGCCAAGCATGAATGTCACATACAAACTACAAGACAAAGCACTTTGCTGTCTTCACACCCAGATGAACTGTCTTGACTCGTGAGAAGAGCAGAAAACATAGCAGCTTTCAGGCAAAAATCACAGATTCATCTATCAAATACTTACATTTAAAAATGTCTGAAAAAATATTCTATAAAACACAAGTTGGCTTGTTTATTTGCATTCTGTGTTTGACTGTATCATTATTTCTTCAGTGTTTTTCCCCACAATGAGCAATTTCAAACAAACTCCTTAAGCCTTAAATGGCATGTAAGACACACCAGATGAATTGTGATTTTCATGTCGCTCTTCATGTCAGTCAAATTATGAGGTTTGCAATGTTGCCTATACATTTACATTCATGCTTTCAGGTGATGCTTTTATACAAAGCAACTTACAAATAAGGAAAAACCCAAGATTGGTGACTAGCACCTATCAAAATTACCAAATTATATTAAAGGTGCACTACATAATTGGATAAATGTATAAATCTAAATATGAATCATTATTTATTGTGGGCTTACTATCATAATCAATAATGGGATTTATAATGGGATTAAAAGACAAAAAGTATAAGATATATGTAATTATACAAAATGTAAAACATACTAAATTGTAAAATGATACAAAATATAAATATTTCAAATAACATACAAAATATTATGTTTATTATATTATATATTATTATATATTATATATAAAATTATATTATTATAATAAAATACATTGAATATAAAATACATATAAAAACTCCATTATGCACATTTTAAAACACAATTTTAAAAGGCAAAAAAATAAATTAACAAATGTATAACTTTACATAAAATATAAAATTATATATTAAATATTTAAAATAATATTAAAATCTTCCATGGTGCACATTGAAATAAACATTAAAAATGACAAAACGTATATAAAATAACAAATGTGTAAAACTATATAAAATATTACACTGCCAGTCAAAAGTTTTTGAACAGTAAGATTTTTAATCTTTTTAAAAGAAAATAACCGTTTTCTTTAATATATTTTAAAATGTAATTTATTCCTGTGATTTCAAAGCTGAATTTTTAGCATAATTACTCCAGTCATATGATCCTTCAGAAATCATTCTCATATTCTGATTTTCTGCTCGAAAAAAAAAATTCTTATGTTGAAAACAGCTCAGTATATTTTTTCAGGTTTCTTTGATGAATCGAAAGTTCAGAAGAACAGCATTTATCTGAAATAGAAATCTTTTGTAACATTATAAATGTCTTTATCATCACTTTTGATCAATTAAAGCATCCTTGCTAAATAAAAGGATTAATTTCTATAATTAATAATTTTATAATTTCTTTTCCAAAAGTGGCTCCAAGCTTTTGAATGGTATAATGTTGTACAATGTAAGGTTCTTTCTTCCCGAAAAAAAAAATGTTCTCAACTGTTTTTAAATATTGATTATAATAATAATAAATGTTTCTTAAAAAGAAAATCAGCATATTAGACTGATTTCTGCGGGATCATGTGACTGGTTATTTTAAATACTAAAAATATTTCACAATATTACTGATTTTGCTGAATTTTGGATCAAATAAATGCAGGCTTGGTGAGCAGAAAGAGACTTCATTAAAAATCTTACTGTTCAAACACTTTTGACTGGTAGTGTATATTATATAATAAAAAATTTAATTCATACCAGCTCAAGGTCAGTGATATGTTCGCTTCTGACTCTCAGTTCACTCACTCTCACACACACCTGATTGTAATGCCAAGCTCCTCAACTCAACCCCATTAGAGCTGATTGAGTCACCGGCAAAATGAACCTCAGCTCGGGTTTCCTCTTTGACCCTTATTTATATTTCATCCAGCATCATTCAGTGAGGATCAGTGGAAACTCATCATGTACCATTCTGCTCATGTATCCAATTCCAGAATGGAGCTCATGCTGGTGAATCAGGCCCCTGCCAGTGTGATACAGTCTGATAACAAAGCCTCGACGTAGGCAGTTTTTTAAGGCATTAAAAGCGTGCTGTTCCATAAGGCTTCTTTGTACATTTTTTGGCAGCGTTGCATTTTTCCTTCATAAAGAAAGCCATAATTCTTTTGATAAGCAGAGAGAAAAACGCCATCCAAGGTGGTGAACAAAGCAAGAGAAATCTCACTATTTTACCCAGTTTTTGTGTGCTTTGTACACACATAAACAATTGCATTTTTAGCTTTGCAACATTATTACAAACTCTTGTGTGCCAATAATATGAGTTTATATCTTCCAATTCTGATTTTGTTCCTCAGTATTGTGAAATTAAAAAGTCACAATTACTTTCCATTCTGTGGCAGATCCAGGCTTCCATTTAGGAATTGGGTTTGGCCTTTAACCTTTTGTCAGATATGTTGGCTCACAAACATCACTCTATCTACTTCATCAATAAAACAGCGTTTTTTTAAACAGGAGTAAGTGATCAGAGAAAGGACACAAGCTGAAGGATGCATTCAGCGGAATACAAAGCTCATGTCAGTGAATCCGCTCTACCGTTGTTCCCTGACATTTACCTGACTTTTAGAAAGTGAGCTGAGCTGCCGGAGGTGCTGCTGGATTTTATTCCGCCATCTCACCATATTTACAGTGACCTGTTCACAGACTTTCATTGTCTCCCCCTGTGCTAACCTAAATCACAAAGGGCGAATCCTAACCAACAATATGAAATTCTGTTTTTAGGTCACGCATCTGCCAGTTTCACAGCGGTAGGGGGTGTTTGCACAAGAGGCCTTCTTCAGTTCAAAAGTGCATCTGTTTAGATGGAAGTGCCTTTCCCAAAAAATGTAAAAGGTAACTGCGATATTGTATTTTTTTGCAATTCCAAGTTTATATCTCACAATTCTGACTTTTTATTTGCATTGCAGTTCTGAGATGTAAACTCAGAATTGCGAGATCTTAACTAAAGCTCAGAATTGCGATATTTAAACTCATAATTCTGAAAAAGGTCAGAATTTTGATATATATAAAGTCAGAATTGCAATATGTCAAATATTATTTAAAATTGGGAGATAAAAACTCTCATTTCTGAGAAAAAAGTCACAATTGTGACAAAGTCGCAATTACATTTTTTATTTTGTGGCAAAAACAAAATCTGAGATATAAACTTTATTTTTTTTTACTTTTTACTTGCAATTTTGAGAAAAAAAGTCTTGAGTTGTAAGATATAACTAAAAATCTTAGTTGTGAAATGTAAACTATAACTCAAAATGGCAAGATATAAACTCAGAATTCTGAAAAAAGTCAGAACTGCGATATATAAACTCAGAATTGCGAGATATTAACTTTAATTAAAAATTGTGAGATATAAAGTCTTATTTCTGAGACGAAAAGTCAGAATTTTAACAAAGTTGCAATTTTTTGTGTGTGTGTGGCAGAAAAATAATTTGATAGATATAAACTCAGAATTCCAACTTTATATCTCACAATTCTAACTTTTTACTTGCAATTTTGAAAAAAAAAGTGTGATTAAAAAAAGTCAGAATTCCTAGATAT
Organism: Garra rufa; assembly: GCF_049309525.1. NCBI lineage: Eukaryota > Metazoa > Chordata > Actinopteri > Cypriniformes > Cyprinidae > Garra > Garra rufa. The sequence continues at coordinate 11,059,831 of NC_133362.1, read as the reverse complement.
TAACTGTGATTCAAAATTGTGAGATATAAGCTCTTATTTCTGAGAAGAAAAGTCAGAATTGTGATAAAGTTGCAATTACTATTATTTTGTGGAAAAAAATACAAATTTGATAGATATAAAATCAAAAAAAAAACAACAACTTTATATCTCACAATTCTGACTTTTTACTTGAAATTTTAAGAAGAGTTGTGTGATATAAACTTAGAATTTGCGAGACGTTAACCATAAACTCATAATTCTGGAAAAAAAGTCTGATTTGAGATATATATATATATATAAACTCAAAACTGCGAGATATTAACTAAAATTCAAAATTGTGAGACATCATTTCTTATTTCTGAAAAGAAAAGTCAGAATTGTGACAAAGTCGCAGTTAACTTTTTTATTTTGTGGCATAAAATAACATTTGAGAGATATAAAGTTTTCGAAGTTTATATCTCACAATTCTGACTTTTCACTTGCAATTTTGAAAAAAAAAGTGTGATAAAAAAGTCAGAATTCCTATATAACTGTAATTCAAAATTGTGAGATATAAGCTCTTATTTCTAAAAAGAAAAGTCAGAATTGTGATAAAGTCGCAATTACTTTTATTATTTTGTGGCAAAAAAACAAATTTGATAGATATAAAATCTAAAAAAGATTCCAACTTTATATCTCACAATTCTGACTTTTTACTTGCAATTTTAAGAAAAAAGTCAGAGTTTTGAGATATAAACTAAGAATTTGCAGGATGTTAACCATAAACTCATAATTCTGAAAAAAAAAGTCTAATTATATATATACTCGATATATATAAACTCAAAACTGCGAGATATTAACTAAAATTCAAAATTGTGAGACATAATTTCTTATTTCTGAAAAGAAAAGTCAGAATTGTAACAAAGTCGCAGTTAACTGTTTTATTTTGTGGCAAAAAAAAATAACATTTGAGAAATATAAAGTTTTCGAAGTTTATATCTTACAATTCTGACTTTTTACTTGCAGTTTTGAAAAAAAAAGTCTGAGTTGTGAGATATAAACGCAAAATTGCAAGATGTTAACTATAACTCGAAAATTGAATGATATACATTCAGAATTCTAAAAAAAAGTCAGAATAAATAAATAAATAGAACAATGGAAATAGAATTATGTTTTAAGATGTAATCGCAGGTGGCAAACAAAAGTAAACGTGAGCAACACTGGTCTAATTCACAAACAAAACAAAAAAAAACATACAGCACGAGCAGTGTAATCTGATTCATGAACAAATGACTCTTATGAACTGGTTCTTTTAAGTGAATCAGAGACAGACAGTATGCTGCATCCCATTTCACATACTAACAGTCCTAATTAGTATTCAAAATTAAAATCAATGTGTCCCAAACCGTAGTGTTTCCAAAAATATTTGGTCAAACAAATGACTCAAACAAGCTGGTTCTTTGAATGAATTGTTCAAAACGATGGGTTATAGGCTTACTGAGAAATTGCCCTATATAACAGCATTAGCAGAGAGATCATTTTTTCATATTGAAGTAAAACATACAAATTCTGGATAAAAATATTGATATTCAAGCAGAAACACGCCCAAGCTAAGAACTGAATGTCTCAATCGGTAAGATTCGGTCTCTCATCATCGCTCTTACTGATAGCTTGCTGACAGTTTGTTCCACATAAATCAGCCTCCTACTCCAGTGTTGCAAATGTGGCACAGTTCCTGTCGTTCTGTGAGTACGGAGGAGTGTGTAATGTGCTTTTTATTTAACGCGGGGTTAGTGGAGCAGAGCACTGTGGGACAGATGCGCTCAAAGATTTAGCAGCACATCGTGTCACAGCTGACAAGAGAACAGCTATTCTTTAATCCTTTCACAGAGCAGGGAGAAAAAAATGAAAGGTGAAAAACTAAGAAACAATGATTGTGGTGGTAAGTGCTCACGGCTCTGTCAGAGAAAGAAGAGGGGGTAGACAGGTAACATTAAAGTAATAGTTCCCTCAAAACATGAAAATTCTATCTCTGTTCACACCAAGAAAATAACTATAACGATAACTACATTAGCATTCACACCAACCTTGCTGAAAAAATAAATGAATAAAAACCATCACAGAAATTATAATAGTTTTCACTTAAAAACAACCAACTAAAACCATTAAAACCGTTTAAAAATGGATTCCTATAGTGTGTTTTGGGACATATTTCAGTAGGCCACCAATAAACGGCAACAAATTAGAGACCCACAGGGACCATAATTTCTATTAAAACCAATACAATTCCCATTATAACCAGTAAAAACATCACAAATTATATGATGGTTTCTATTTCCAGCAAACTTACAATAAAAATCCATGGGATACAAAAATGGTAACTGTGATTTTGTATATTACAATTCAGACTTTTTCTTAAAATTCCTGCAAGTTAAAACCTTGCAATTCTGTTTTTTGCTTGTTCACACCTTGGAATACAAAAAGATATATGTTCTCACAAGTGCAAGATAGCATTACAAAATTCTAAATTTATATCTCATAATTCTGACCGAAGCAAATTCTGTATTTCAAGATGTAAATTTAGAATTCTGATGTTTTTCCTTGCAATTCCAAATTTAAATCTCACAATTCTAACTTTTTCTCAGAATTCTGAGTTTACACCTCGCAATTCTATTTTTTTCTGCTGTGAAATAACAAATAAAGTAATTGCGAGTTTTAAACTCACAATTTTGACTTTCTCGCAATTATAAGTTAACATATAAAAACCTGTGGAAGCCACTGAATAAAAAAAAATAATACTAAAAAAAAGGTTGCGACTTTTTAAATTACAATTGTGAGTATGCATCTCACAATTATTACTTTTTTTCTTAGTATCGTAAGATATAAACTCACAATTGTGAGTAATAAAGTCAGAATTTCGAGCTATAAACTCGCAAATCTGACTTTTTTTCTCAGCATTGTGTGATATAAACTCACAATTATGAGTTATAAAGTCAGAAGAGTGAAGAGTGACATATAAACTTGTAAATCTGACTTTTTTTGTGTGATATAAACTCAAAAAATTGTGAGTTATAGTCAGAATTGAGATAAAAACTTGCAAATCTGACTTTTTCCTTATAGAATTGTGATATAAACTCGCAATTTTGAAAACATAGTCTTTTTTCCCTTCAAAATTAATACAAACTCACAATTGCGAGAAGACAACGTCAGAACTGCAAGTTTTTATCTCACAATTCTGACTTTTTTCATCAGAATTGCATAATACAAAGTCGCAATATCCTTTTTTTATTTAATAGCGGAAATGGACTTCCATAAAAACCTGAATTGTGAGATATATATTTAGAATTGTAAGGACAAAAGTCTAAACTGTGAAATAAAAAGTTGCAATTACCTTTTATCCTGTATCTTTTTTATCTATTTTATCCTTTTTTATTCATTATAAGTGCATACATACTTTTTTGTCATCTGTCGCTTTAAATGCTTGAGGTCTTTGAAGCCCTGTCTATGTTTTCATCATTCATCAGCTGGAAAAAAATTGTTCTGAAACTGATTCCAAAAATATTGTTCCCCTGTATTATATTAAATCAGTGGTTCTCAACTCAGCTTGTTAGGAGAAAGATGTGTCAGATTCAGAAACATACAAAATGTGCAGAGCAGTGGGCCCAGAGCACTAGACTTGAGTACCACGTGTTAAATGCTAAATTTAATTTAAGTGAAATCAAATGTGTAAACCACTGTCCACAAATGAATACATTCAGCTAAAGCTTTGTGAACACAACACGCTCCAGTCACACTATGAATCTGTCAAAGTCCACAATGTCATAAGACTCTGAATAATGACCTCAGCTAGAGTTGAGCTTAAAATCGCAACAGCACAGATCACTATGAGACGTCAGGAACAGGGTACAGATGGTTGTTGCTGAGGTGCTAATGGATGACAGAGGAAAGAGACAAACATCAGAATGACAGTTCCCCTGAGGAACTGGACTCAGTAAAGGCTTTTTATGCTGTATAGCAAAAGTGAGAGAAAGACAAGAATCAGAAACAGTGAGACGGAGACAGAAAGGAGCAGGAATATAAAACAGGGCTGTGTGTCATCATTATTTTATCATATGCATTCTGAGGATTCGTTTTAATCAGATCAAAAATTATGGGATTTTTTTAAAATCCAGCAAAAACAGTAATACTGTAAAATATGATTAGAATTTCAAATAGCTGTTTTCTATTTGAATGTGTTTTAAAATGTAATTTATTTCTGTGCTGCAAAGCTGAATTTTCAGCATCATTACTTCAGTCTTTAGTGTCACATAATCCTTCAGAAATCATTCTAATATGCTGATTTATTATATTTTAGACATAACAAAGATTGAATTTTGACAATAAATTACAATGCTTCTGTGAGCATTTATATAATGGTCATTATTACTACTATTATTTTACATCTAGAACTAGGTTAATCTGTTGAATAAAAAGAGACGTTACATAAAATATCTTTTATGTTTTACTCTGTATGACAGTTGGCTGACAGCCACCCACACTATTACAAAAAGTACCAGTAAGTCAAAATACTAAAGCATTTCTGACCCCCAATATAAAAGAAGCAGCTAAACTAGTCTAGCCAAAAACCTCTGTAATGACCTGCACAGGAATTTGTTTTGCTCCGTTCACACACTAAACCGTTAAAATAGGCCGCCAGTGACCACACTGCTGCTTTGATCACCACACTATTCCTCTAAATGAGCAATACCTTCATGCTGTTCAGATCATTTACACGACTGCTGTTATCATGAAATAACAAGCAGTGCAAGTGGGTTAGAAAACAAAAATCTGAAGCTATACATAGTTAAAGTCAAAACTTTACACACACCTTTTGATCAAAATAAGAGGGATCATACATAATGTTATTTAGTAGTGACCTGAATAAGAAATTTCACGTAAAATACATTAACATATAATCCACAAGAGAAAAATAATAGCTGAATTAATAAAATGTGTTTTTGTGTAGTGATAGTCCATTGTTTGTCCTGAAGAGTTAAACTGTCTGCTGTTCTTCAGAAAAATCCACAAATTCTTTGTTTTTTCAGCTTTTTTGTGTATTTGAACCCTTTCCAACAATGACTGTATGATTTTGAGATCCATCTTTCTACACTGAGGACAACTAAGGGGCTCATATGCAACTATTACAGAAGGTTCAAATGCTCACTGATGCTTCAGAAGGAAAAACAATGCATGAAGAGCCTAGGATGAAAACATTTATATTTGAAGATCAGAGTAAATTATTATTTTTTCTGGTGGGAAACATGTTAGTATCTTCTGTAGCTTCTGAAAGGCAGTACTAAATAAAAAAAACTATGATATTTAAGCAAAATAAGACAAATTTACACATTTTCATTCTGTTCAAAAGTTTACACCTTCGGCTCTGATATGTATAGTTTTTTCTTCTGGAGCATCAGTGAGCATTTGAACTTTCTGTAATAGTTGAATATGAGTCCCTCAGTGGTCCTCAGTGTGAAAAGTTGGATCTCAAAATCATACAGTCATGGAAATGGTTCAAATACACAAAAATGCTGAAAAACCAAATAATTTTTGGGACCTGAAGGATTTTTTCTGAAGAACAGCGAGTAGTTTAACTGTTCAGGACAAACAAAGGAAATGAACAACTATCATAAAACAAAAAAAACACAGCTGTGGATCATTCAGGTAACAAAACAGTATTAAGAATCAAACGTATGTAAATTTTTGAACAGGGTCATTTTTATGAATACAACTATTATTTTCTCTTGTGGACTATATGTAACAGTCTTTCATGTCGAATATCATATTCAGGTCAGTACTAAATATTAAAATTTGTATGATCCCTCTTATTTTGATAAAATAATTGACATTTTACAGATTCTGCAAGGTGTATGTAAACATTTGACTTCAACTGTATATCTAGTTTTATAACTAGAATAAATAGCCAAAGCTATAATTATATTAAGTTCATTGCACTTAATCACTTTTAATTCTTTTTTTTTTAAGACAACCAAATCAAAACCTATAAAACTGAAGCACAAACAGACCTTGTGTGTTAAACTGCTGCAGGCAAAAACCCTGAAGTACAGCTAAAAAGAAAACAATCAATATCACACACATTATCTAATCAGTCATCAGCAACAAAAAAACAGCTATCTAAAGCTGAATCTTTGAAAAACAGGTCAAGTTGTTTTTCTGGACGTGAAATCAGTTTAGAGGACACAAAGACAGTCTTGTGAACATTCTGAGGTAACAGGCTATAAAATACATGGTTTACTGATAATTTTGCTGTATGCATGCAGGCAAACCGGGAAAATTGCCTGAGGCAAGTGGTATTTTTTGCTTTTTCCTTTCTTGATAGGTGACAGCTACATTTGCTTATTCAAACTGTGACCCATTTCATCCGTCATGCTGTTGAAGCAATATAAACAGATTCTATAAAGAAACAGAACATCGTGATTCTATAAAGACAAAGAACATTGCGATTATTATATAATGTCCTCAGTGTCCTACATTAATGAAGACCTCAGTGAAGGGGAATATGATTCAAAAACACACACACAGAAGACACGAGTCCTGAATCAAGGCTGTTGTCATGATCACTCAATGTGAAAAATAAATGAGTGCTTAGACTCTTGTGCCACAACCTGGTTAAGCCATGTGAAAGACACAAATGAATATACTTTCAAGGCACTTAACAAGTCGAATCAGGAGAATCACTGTAAAAAAAAAAAACTGAATGTACACAAACATGTGATCACGTAAAATGTAAGCATGCTGTTCTGAATATATCAATTTTACTGTAGGCAAGAGTGTTATTTTAAACCGTACTGAACTGTACTCCAATAAAATCTCTGTTAATGTGCTCTCATTAGTATTTGTAGGCATTCATGCGTACGGATACTGAACAAGCTGCTTCTAAATAGGGAAACACAACCGTGTCAAGTAAGGTTAACATTTTTATTTTTCATGCAATTTTTGAGCAAATTTCAATGACAGAATTTCTATGGCTGACATAAAATGTAATCTTAAACCGTTTTAAAGGTTTTAATCTTTCTACATTCAGGTAGCTAGATGCTGTACTTGAATGTCTTGTACTTACATATAGCTGCCTGAGTTTCCAAATTGGTTGCTGAGTGAAGTGATTTACTTTGCTTTAGGCCAAGCAGGGGTGCGATTCGCACTCAGTTCTGATCTGAATCAGATTCATGAACCCGCTACAAAGTTCCCATCCGAATCAAAAGATTCACGAAATAGCTCCGAAGTCCTGAACAAAATCAAATATTTCTTGACACTCGGTTTGAAGTCCCGATTTTAATCAAATGATTCAAGATATACGATCCCATTGGAGTGCTTCAAATCTTTTTGCGATGCACGGTTGAACTGATTCTAAGTTTTGAATCTCTTCTCTTCGAAACTCTGTTTTACTCACTAAAGAGTTTTTTCTGAACTCAGAAGCCACTCCAATGTTTCTAGTCATGCCATTAAAATGTCGAGCAGGAAGGAAACTACAACCTGATAAGTTCCTTCCTGCTCGACACTCGACTTATCGTGACTAAATTCAAGATGGCGGTGACCGGTAAATTTCTTGCAGGTGCTGTCTGTATAAATCTTCTTGTAAATAAACTACCGGTGCTTTTTCTGAGTTCTCAATGTCTCGTTTTAAATGTCAGGGCCCTTGAGAGTCTACCAATGAAGTGTGGAGCTACTTTGTGCCTCGTAAATGGCATAAAACAGTGATTTATTTACATGGCTACTCCGATGACCTATTCACCCTCATTGACAACCTGTTGTTAGCGTCGGCTAACTAACCCCAAAATTTCGCACTGCAGGGCACAAACCGAGATGAGATATGCAAGGTACGTTCACACTCGGTATAATGATTCAACACACTTTAGGTCAATATCACACCGGACTTCTCCTTTAATAAAGGTAACACTCGGTATTTACACCAGGCAGAGGGCGCTTTTTACACTAACTAGTGTTAATCCTCTAAAATTCAACACCACAAATTTAACTCTTTACTCTAAAAGTGCTTTACACCAGGGGCCGGTTGCACCAGCTGTGCTTAAGTTACAACTTAGCCTAGTTGCGACGTAAAGGGACACTAAGTTTCAACTTACGCACTACTAAATATTTTTGCGTTGCACCAATAAACTTAGTTTAAATGTAACTCTACGTATAAACTAAATATTTACGGAAGCGTCTGGTCAGGAGTAACGGTTGGAATAAAATAGCAGACTGAGTGAACTGCATCAATATGCTCTTCTTTTAACCGACAACCTTTAATCCTTTAGGCATATTATACTGCTGACATTTATACTCACATTCATATTGAGAGAGAACAATATGTGAATAAACGCACTAGTTTCTTTTTTAGCGCGTCTTCAACACCCCATCTACAGCGCGACTCTGTGCACTTCATGCTGCGCATGTCAGATGAAATGATAAATAAATGGCATTTCTTTTTTTCAATATTTATTGATCCTTATTTCAGTTAGTCTCTGAATGTTATTTACAAATGTGACCGTGGACAAAAAATAGCTTACATATAGACTAGTGTTATCATTGTTTCGTTTTTAATGAAAACTTGTTTTACCGTTAGTATATGTGAGGCAAAAGAAGTTAGAATGAAAGATAAATTAAAATTTATAGCATTTAAACAAGTTCTGCTCGCGTATTTGAAGGTTTCTATTGGAAGATTTAGTGTAAACGTCATATTAGGCGACTACGCATTACTTTACGGAGAGTTTACGAACTACAAGCTAAGTCCTGCCTTACGAACAACTGGTGCAACCAAATAATGTATAGATTTAGTTACAAACTAACTAGTAGTTACTAAGCCTCTAGTGAGGACTTAACGTTCCAATTTAAGTAAGAACTTACGAATGGCTGGTGCAACCATACCCTGGCCTCCGTATTCTCCATCCCAGGATTTTAACACTGGAGATTTTGCTGTGCAGATTAACACCAAACAGCATAACATAAAGTTAAAGGTATATGGCTGTATGGCAAGCCATTTTAGCCTGAAATATACTATGCGTTAATCATCGTAATTGCATTTTTACTAGTAGCAATTCAATTAGAGAGCTCTATAATTCAATTTTTACTAGTAACAATGCCAATTAGAGAGCTCTCTAATTAAATTCTTACTAGTAACAATTATAATTAGAGAGCTCTAATTCAATTATTAATAGTTATTACTAGTAGGGTAAGTGATTTCTGGTAGCCAATGTTGATATTTTTAAAAATCTCCAAAACAAACACGCCCCTACCCCAAAAGGGTCTCGCCACTATTTTGATAGCTCCGCCCCACACACAAGTACCCAACCCAGGCAAAACAATACGATTGCAGATGAACAAACAAACGAACATGACACACGAGCATATTCAAGCAAGAGCCAGCATATATTAGTTCTGTGAAACAAAGCAAAACCAATGTTACTCACCTATCAAGAAAACAAAAACAAAGCAACCTCGGCATCCGAGGTCTTTCCGCTCCTTTAGTCAGGCAAAAGTTAACAGTAAACCAGTTAACTTACCTATAAGGGTTTTTTTATGCATCTTTGCAAATGGACTTTCTTAATAATGTGCTTGTTGGCAAGTTCCGCATTACAGCTCATAATCCCACAGCAGAGAGGGGCGGGGCGAGCACAGCTCATTTGCATTTAAAGGACCATGCAATAAAATGAGTTGATCTTTTGCAGAGCTGATTTTGACAAGGTAAAAGGGTGTTTTTTACACTACTATTGAGAATTTTTAACCAAAGTATATTATAGACTTTCCATTAAGAATGATATGTACTTGTGGAAAATGGGCATCCAATGACCCCTTTAAATGTGTGTCCTTGAAAGCCTACGATTTTGACGACGCGGACGAAATTACAGCAACAACGGTTGCAGTCCCCAGACGACTTGTTCAAATTAAATTGACCTTGGCTTGAACTGATTAATTAGCAAACATTATCACCCCACCACCCTCTTGACGTCATTAACGACAGTTCTAACATACGGTTCGAACAACAGAAGCTGTGAAGATGTTTTTAAATAAGAAATGTGTGTCACTGAGAATTAGAAAAATTTCACACTTTCCCTTTTGCCTGTCAGACAACTCCTCTCCACCAATACCCCATGGAAATTCATCCCAGCTTTGATCTCTGATCTCTGAAGGCTGTTACATCAGCCTGAAAAAGGGCAAACATGCCATCACCTAAACATAGCATAGCATTAACATGCATGAGCTTGGAACATTCCTGTGCATGTGGGGAAAAGGATGGGTGTAGATGACAAAAACAGAGAGCGAGAGAATTGGGCCAGTGTGTAGTTGTATTTCCCGTCAGGCATTGTAGGAACTCATTCACATCCCAGCTACTCTTAATTAGACTCCATTCAGTAGTCTGTGTGCCGTAAACTGTAAAATTTGCTTCTTATTAAAGAGAAAGAAAGTGAGAGAGAGAGAGAGAGAGAGAGAGAGAGAGAGAGAGAGAGAGAGAGAGAGAGAGAGAGGATAGAAAAAAAGAGTAGAAGCATGGGTGAAATGACCCAGTTTCCAGAGACGTGAGTCAGATGAGGATGTGAGGGGAACAAACTCTTTTAGGTAATTACTGAAAACACACACAGCATATGGAGTTTAATCATCAAGGGGTTTTACAAGAGGGCATCAATTTAGATATTCTGTCACATCAAAATCCGCATAAACCTGTTAAAATCAATATAAATCAGGTACACTTTTTTTTTAAAATGTATACAATTTTCACTAAAAATTGCTAGTAAATTTCACAAATAATTACTTAGAAGTAGCAAGTAATGCATTTAGTTAAATGTGACATTTTGAAGTATAAAGACTGAAATAGGCCTACAATTTTTTTGTAAAACATACAATAATATTTGCTTTACTTTAGCAGAAATAAAGATTCTGTCATCACTTACCCTCATGTAATTCCAAACCTCCATTGCTTGCTCTTATACGGCAAATACAGTTGAAGTCAAAAGTTTACATACACCTTGCAGAATCTGCAAAATGGTAATTATTTTACCAAAATAAGAGTTATCATACAAAATGCATGTTATGTTTTATTTAATACTGCCCTGAATAAGACATTTCACATAAAATACATTTACATATAGTCCACAAGAGAAAAAAATGTTTAATTTATAAAAATGACTCTGTTCTGTTCACAGCTGTTTTTTATTTTTTATTTATTTTTTATTTTTTGTTTTTTTTGTTTAGTGATAATTGTTCATGAGTCCATTGTTTGTCCTGAACAGTTAAACTGCCTGCTGTTCTTCAGACAAATTCTTCAGGTTTCACAAATTCTTTGGTTTTTCAGCATTGTGTATTTAAACCCTTTCCAACAATGACCGTATGATTTTGAGATCCATCTTCTTACACTGAGGACAACTGAGGGACTCAATGTAACTATTACAAAAGGTCCAAACGCTCACTGACGCATTAAGAGATGGGGGGTGAAAACTTTTGAACAGAATGAAGAGGTGTACATTTTTCTTATTTTACCTAAAAATCTTTTTTTTTTTCATTTAGTACCACCCTTCAGAAGCTATAAAAGATAGTTACATGTTTCACAGAAGACAAAAGAAGTTAAATTTACCCTGATCTTTAAATTCTAAAAGTTTTCAACCCCCAGCACTTAATGCTTTCAATGTTTCCTACTGGCGCATCAGTGAGCGTTTTAACATCTGTAATAGTTGCATATGAGCCCCTCAGTTGTCCTCAGTGTGAAAAGATGGATGTCAAAATCATACAGTCATTGTTGGAAAAGCTTCAAATACACAATGCTGAAAAACCAAATAATTTGTGGGACCTGCATGAATGATTTTTTGAAGTACATCACTAAAACAGCTGTGGATCAGTTGGGCAACAACACAGTATTAAGAATCAAGTGTATGTAAACTTTTGAATATGGTAATTTTTATTAATTCAACTATTATTTTCTCTTGTGGACAATCTGTAAACGTCTCTTATGTAATATATCTTTTTCAGGTCAGTAGCTACTAAATAAAAAATAACATGCATTTTGTATGATCCCTCTTATTTTGATTAAATAATTAATAAAAGTGATTCATATGCCTAGTCTTCTGAAGCTGTATGATGTGAGACTAAAATGTAGTTTTTAATCACCACAGTCTGCGATGAGGCAATACCCAATGCCATTTGACGTTGTTTACGTCAGATCATCTGCGTCACTGTTTTTGAGTCTGTGCAAGTGTAAATGAGATCTGACAGCTACAACAGCTTGCCTTCAATGTTTTGTTTTCCACACTCCTGCTGATTTCAGAGACAACTCCTTAAAAACCTAGTAAATAAATCAAATCTTTCTTCCCATCTCTAGAGTTTCCTCTAAGCACTGACGGGAGCTGTGAAAATATCACTGGGCAGGGAAGATAAAATGCTGATAAAATCCTTTCATGTTGTTCCAAGTACACTCAGATTTGTACGTAATAGATGATTTATATTAAGAATATTCTAAGACAATTAGGATAATTCCTATAAACAGTGACCCAGTTGCATCAACACGGAAAATTTTTCTCACAAACATAGAGCTGTGCTCAAAAGAACCTCTTATGAAACACATTTTCATGTCAAAGATCAAAGTTTCAACTGCAAGCTGTTGAAGTAATACAGTTTGCATTTTCAGGTTCTTGCACTGTGAATCCTTGATTCTGTGGGGTTTAAATCAAAAGCATCACATAAACAAGGAGTGTGGTTAAAAAATAGGTCAACTGCATATGTTCAAAATCATATACTACCATACTCTTACATCTGTACACACATTTTTTGTATGTTCAGTGCATCTATACTAGCAAAAACATTTACAAATCATAATTATAGCAATCTTTTGGTAGTACTTTTGGTAAAACTACTGGCATCAGTCTTGCCTGAAGGAAGTGAACGTGATGTGATGTTAACAGCTGACATGTAATGAGCGGTGAATCATCGGAACAAGCCTACAACGGCTAAGCTGCAGGGGCATTATTATTCATGATGATGTTCCCCCATCACCTGTGCTTCATTTGCATGTTTGTTATTAATGGTGGAAAATCATCACCTCTTTGGCTGCGGTTGTTCTAATCACCTAGGCATTATAAAACGGACACAGCTAGGTTTTTACAGCATAAAATATTGTTGAAATGTATTTTTAAATACTAACTCCAACAGTGGAGGGAATGTTTGTAGAGAGTGTTTGCTTTAATTTCAAAGTCTGATTCCTCAGCCGCGACAGATGAAACTGAGTACATTCCCATAGGATCCTCTACAAATTCACTAATAAAAAAATCCCACTTTTTACACTGCAGCTCAAGCCTTAAAAGATTCATATATCTTTTTTACTCTTCTGTTTTTCCCTGAATCCCACTTAAAGTTTCCATTTTTGCCACTTGCTGTACTTCCTTCTCTTTGACTCTCTCTGAAGTGTGAAAGTTCATAACCTTGTCATGACTAATAGAGGTTGATTCACTTTAGCTGATTTATTTTGTCTGTCTCAAATTGGTGCATTAAATAACAGACTGTTCATTCCAGTCTGTACTCTAGTTTATTTAACAGGATATTAGCCTATATATCTTCACTATTAGTGTTCATAACAGCACATTTAATGCTGAATATTACTCATACTGCCATTAGTGTTCATGCTAGGACATTAAATATTGAACAGAACCATCACTGTTGTTAGTCTTCATCACAGCACTTCAATAGGCTTAATATTGGCTAAATCATAAGCATTCATTTTATATTGTACATCACGTCTCTATTGGTCTTAGCATATACAATACTGCATGTTGACATTACTGTCAAAATCAAGGTCGAATTTAGTAGAGGTGCTAGGAACATGTCCCTACCAATATTTAGCATCTACTAAATTGTCCCTATAGCAATAATTTTCAAATCATTTGAGTGAGATTGGATCTTTGGAGCAGGTTCACGAATCGTTTGACTCAGATCAGAACTTCGGAGCGGGTTCATGAATCATTTTATTCAGATCGGGACTTTGGAGCATGGATCACAAATCATTTGATTAAGATAGGAACTTTATGTATCGCAAATTTGATTCAGATCAGGACTTCGGCGCACGGTTCGTGAATCATGAATCATTTAATTTAGATTGGATCTTTGGAACAGGTTTGTGAATCTTTTGATTCAGATTAGAACTTCGGAGCAGGTTCGCAAATCATTTTATTTAGATTGGGACTTTGGAGCGCCTGGCGTAAATCATTTTATTTAGATCGGGACCTCAGAGCATGGAACGCAAATCATTTAATTTAAATCGGAACTTTGGAGCGGGATCACAAATCATTTTGTGAATTGAATGATTCACAATCCGCACTACAAAGTTCCAATCTGAAATGATGGTTCGTGAATCATTATTCAGATCAGAAGTTTGAAGCATTTATCGCGAATCTGAACTTCACGTATCTGATTCAGATCGGGACTTTGGAATGCGAAGCGAATCGCGAATCATTAGATTTAGATCGGATCTTCGGAGTAGGTTTGTGAATCTTGTGATTCAGATTGGAACTTCAGACCGGGTTTGCAAATCATTTTATTCAGATCGGGACTAAAGTGTGGATCGGATTCTGAGACAGATTTTTGTTTACGTAGTATTCAGTTAGCAGGAAACACAAATTAATTGTTATATTTTCCTATATTCTCTTTCGAGTAGTCAAACAATCCAAAGAAAACATCCTTAAAATTGTCTAAATTTCTCTGTATAGGTACATTGCCAGACATAACAGTGACAAAAGCAACTCACTTCAGTGTCTGACTTATATTATAAATACGTCCATAAGGTTTTTGTGAAATTTGGAGTAACCTATAATCTGTTGTTCGACATTCATATTTAAAGAGACTAGTTTCCATTGAATTTAGTAGACGCTGTGACATAACCACGTGTCTTAACAGGGCATTTAGGTCCGTGCATCATTATCAATTTTAGTAGTGTTTCTCTCAGCTATCAAATGATGATCATTGTCGTTCTTTACGTAATGTTTTCCAAACAGTGCAGTAAACGCAACACAAAACATATGTGTTTCTGTTCATAACAACGTATTACATACTAAATATATATTTATCTGGTTCAAATAGCACATTTAAGACGACACAGCATTACTATTATTAGTTTTTTTTTCTCTCCGCACATTAAATGCACATCATCGCCGTTCTTGTCATAAGTTTTCAAAACAGCGCATGCAGCAGAAGCGGAACATCACCGTCTGTGAGTGTGATTAGTGTTCACTACACAGCGCACTACACACTTACTCTGCATTCACTCAGCAGTGACAGCCAATCATATGAAACGCTGGAAGGTCTCTTGTGAATCCAGGAGGAACTTTCATGCATTTCTCTGCATGTGGGTGACATTTTTTTTTCTTCTGAGACGAATTCAGCCTTACTGACACACTGAACTACAATCACTAGTCGACTGCCCTGATTGCTTCTGGACGGGCTGCTGAATCGGGTCACTGACCATCAGGCGTTTCAGTCACCATGCTGGAAATTCACTTGGAAAAGAAATGAATTCTTTTAATGAAACATCGCCTGAGACGAACCTTAGGAATTATGATTATATTTTTGCCGACGAGACTTATAAACTCCTGACGTTCACCATCGGATCTATCGGTGTCCTGGGCTTCTGTAATAACATCATCGTCATTATTCTCTACTACAGGTTCAAGAGGCTCCGCACACCAACTAATTTGTTAATAGTGAATATAAGTGTCAGCGATCTGCTGGTGTCAGTCACTGGAGTTAATTTCACATTCGTTTCGTGCGTGAAAAGAAGATGGATCTTTAATTCAGCCACATGTGTTTGGGATGGATTCAGCAACAGTTTATTCGGTCAGTTCTGTCTTTAGTTTCCTTTATGTATAGATGCACCTGGATAAGTTTTCAAGCATATAGGCTACTTTGAATTCAAAAAAGTAATTCTTGCATGTTTATTTATCTTATACGTTTAGAAGGGCGTATTAATAATTCAGACATTTGAAGCCAATTTGTCTCTAAATTGTATTAGCATTAGTCAATATGTCTTTAATATTGTATTTTATTGATATATTACCTGAAAACGTAGTCATCTCACAAGTAGGCTACTCCAGTTGTCTTTAAAATGGTTTTATGGGTGAATGAAGGTGCGCTAAACCAGAAAACAAAACGTTTTACAAAATGTCACAACGATGTATTTTGACTGCGCAGGTAACTACAAAACGCTCCAGAAAGCAAGTTAGGATTTTAAAATGATATAAGCAAAATAAAACCACATACGTGAGTCAATAGTGTTTTACCACAGAAACAAAACCGGATTAAAAAACTATCAGGCTAACGTTTAATTTGGAACCGACGTTGAGTATACTACGTTTGCGAGACGTTATTTACCACAACTGCCAGACATAAGTAAATTGTGATTATATATATTATTTTAGCTTTGTGAATGTCTAGACTTTCTGAATGGACGCAAGAGACCTAGCCTACATTTCTTACTTGGGGCGAAACTCTGCGGAGCAGAGTCTGACAGGATTTCTGACACTTAGCTCACGACAAATTATAATAATAACTTTTAAAAGCCATGAGAACAACACATTGTGGTAACATTTGGGCGTATGTCACCTGAAAATGTGCAGCAAAGGCGCTGAAATATAATATGGGTCATTCCTGGGACTAGGTGCCTTAAAAAATGTAATCATGATGAGCTGTAAAACATGTGAAAAAATATTTTGATATATAAATATATAAATTTAAGCAATTATGAGTCAAATTAAATGAGAAGGAGGACCAAAAACGTCCACCCTGTTAGGGACAACAATTTGAAATATTTATGAATATGTAATATTTAAAATTGAAAAAAGTTTAAATACACTTCTTTAACTTGAACATCAATTGCTGTCACTATCACTATGTAGCCTACACTAAATGTGTCCAGCATGTTATGTTTTCTGATTTAACAGGGCGGACGTTTTGACCTGAAATAAGCCATTACACTAAATCTGAGCAAAAATGCTAACACAGAAGGTCTGTCAAATAAAGAATTGAATGGTTTAAAAAAATAGTACTTTTACAAATTAAAATTTTTGTTTACTTTTTTCATATTCCCCTTAACAGGGTGGACATGCTGTGTTAACCACCTCAGATTGGAAAGATAAAATAAGTAAAAACATACAGTTAACAAAACAGAGGCTCTGCACCTTCTGTTGTGTTCCCTTCAAGGAAATTATGTCAGCTGTTTTATAAGACTTTCACTTGAAGGGCCAGTTTTCGAATATAACAGGGTGGATAATACATGTTACAACACATGTTATATTCATCAACAAATTGGCAGATACAGGCCTGGATACATTGGAAAAATGGTGATATTTGGTGGTTAAAAATGCTGTAAAATGTTTAGAATTATATATCAATAAACTTAAATATGCCCAAAGTTTACAAGTTGTTTTTTTACATCAAAGACAACTTTAAAATTAATGTTGTTGAAAATTTGAAGGCAATATCATTATTTTTACTGGGGCCACAAAAGGCCCTGAATCCCAGGAATGACCCATAAAACTAAAAGAGCTGCATAGATAAAATGATTTTGATTTTGGTTAGCACAGCTCAAAATATGATTTAATTTTGAAGTCTCTGACTTTTTATTATACTTTTGGAACCCTTGTGAATTTGAGAACAGTTTGAAATATTGTTAAGAGATTGCAGAGTCTTTGTCTCAGGATGAAATGTCATTTTGAACAAAAATCACTGTTATTTTATATTTCCTGCAGCAAATGATCTCATATGGCCATCTTATTTATTTGACGCAACATATTTCAACTTATTTACAGCATATCAAATTATCTAAAATAAATTAATGTTTTCCTCATCTAATTGTCAAATAGCTTCACAGTCATAAGAACATTTGTGATCCTGGACCACAAAAATAGTCATAAGTGTCTATTTTTGGAAACTGAGATTTGTGCATTATTTAAAAGCTGAAAAAATAAGCTTTCTTTGATGTATGGTTTGTTAGGATAGGACAATATTTGGTGTCTGGAATCTGAGGGTGCAAAAAAATCTAAATATTGAGAAAAAAAATGTCCAAATGAAGTTCTTAGCAATGCACATTACTAATCAAAAAAAGTTTTGATATATTTATGGTAGGAAATTTACAAAATATCTTCATGGAACATGATCTTAATATCCTAATGATTTTTTTTGGCATTTAAAACATTGATAATTTATGCACATTTATGCTTAATTTGATTTAATTGATCATTTGACCATTTATAACAAAAGCCAAAGTAACAAATCCAAGCATTCGTAAACAACTATGACACATTTGGCGAAATAAAAGTCCATCTGGTGCTGAGGTCAAATGCGTCAGATAATGACATTTTAATGAACCAGAAATATCCAGCAGAATATCAACTAAGCATCTGTGAGAGGATATACTTTGAGGAGAGCACATCATTTCTGAAAAATAGATTTTATGCACCTGCTCCCCCAAGGTCACACCTGATGTTATTTTAAGTCCAAAAATTATCATCACACATGATTGCTTCGTTACTGCCTCCTTTAACCCATTTAGATGTGAAATTGGCTGCGTTTGATGCTTCTACAAACTGTTGTTTGTAGAGCCGTTTGTGTTTATGACCTCCATTTTTGCTCCCTTGAGAATTGACTCATTTAAATAAAAACAGTTTTGATGAGGTGTGTAATACTGCGTCATATTCCACATCAAATTTACTAAGCCCAGTTCTAGGAGAAGTTAAAAGAGGTCTGTGTGAATGCATCTGACAGCTGAGAGGAAACACGGTAGTGCTGCTTCCCCACCGGCCTGCCTCTGTCACAGAGGACTATGGCTGTCTGGGTAATTGGGGGAATGTGTCTGTGAGTCTCTTGCCAGAGGAGCCTCTGCGGATACTGCTCAGAGTTACAGTTATTTACTTCTAGAAATGATACCAATTACTATAATCCATCATCTGCTGAATGTAAGACTGTTTCCTTGGAGCTCGAGTTTTGTAAAAGAGAAGCCACGTTGTTTTGCATTTTTATTTATTTGTTTAACACTTTTCACAATGCACATTGCTTTCAAAGCAGCTTTACAGACAATCATGATGTCAATGTTTATAACATATTTAAAAGTCACATTTAGCAGATTGGAACTAGGAAGTAATGTAGTTTGTATTTTATAGCTTGAAGATGAATTGATCTACCTTTTAATTTCAGTTGAAGTCAAATGTTTACATACACCTTGCAGAATTTGCAAAATGTTTATTATTTGACCAAAATGTAGGGGATCATACAAGACTGTATCATTTTGAGATCCATCTTTTCACACTGAGGACAACCGAGGGACTCATATGCAACTATTATAGAAGGTTCAAACACTCACTGATGCTTCAGAAGGAAAAATTATGCATTAAGAGCTGTGTGTGGGGGTGGGGGGGGGGGGTGAAAACTTTTAAACAGAATAAAGATGTGTACATTTTTCTTATTTTGCTTGAATATCGTGTTTTGTTCATTTAGTACTGTCCTTCAGAAGCTACAGAAGATACTTGCATGTTTCCTTGAAGACAAAATAAGTTAAATTTACCCTGATCTTTAAATGCAAAAAGTTTTCACCCCCCAGCTCTTAATGCATTGTGTTTCCTTCTGGAGCATCAGTGAGTGTTTGAACCTTCTGTAATAGTTGGATATGAGTTTCTCAGTTGTCCTCAGTGTGAAAAGATGGATCTCAAAATCATACAGTCATTGGTGGAAAGGATTCAAATACACAAAAATGATAAAAAACCAAAGAATTTGTGGGACCTGAAGGATTTTTCTGAAGAACAGCAAGCAGTTTAACTGTTCAGGATGAGCAAGGGACTCATGAACAACTATACACTAAACAAAAATGCATTCAGGTAACAACACAGAATTAAGAATCAAGTGTATGTAAACTTTTGAACAGGGTCATTTTTATAAATTCAGCTATTATGTTTTCTTATAGACTATATGTAAACATCATTTATGTGAAATATCTTATTCAGGTCAGTAAAAAAAAAAAAAAAAATAGCATGCATTTTGTATAATCCCTCTCATTTTTGGTTAAAAAATTAACATTTTCGCAGATTCTGCAAGGCGTACATATAATTTTTAACCTTAACTATATATGTCTTTTGATTTCTCTTCTTGTCTTTTAAGGCATCGTGTCCATCATGACTCTCTCCGGTCTGGCATATGAGCGCTACATCCGTGTGGTTCATGCCAAGGTCATTGACTTCCCCTGGGCCTGGAGGGCCATCACGCACATCTGGCTGTACTCTTTGGCCTGGACTGGCGCTCCTCTCTTGGGATGGAACCGCTACACGCTGGAAGTCCATCAGTTAGGCTGCTCTCTCGACTGGGCTTCCAAAGATCCCAATGATGCTTCCTTCATTCTCTTCTTCCTCCTTGGATGCTTCTTCGTCCCCGTGGGCGTCATGGCCTACTGTTATGGAAACATCTTGTACACTGTGAAAATGGTAAGGCGAACAGGGGTAATGAAATGGGTTTACGCTAAAAATAGTCGGGTAACTGGCTTGTCTGGATGCTTCAGATATATATTCCCTGTCTATCTAGTGTGCTTCATCATCTCAATTCAGATCTGTGATTTACATGTGGTACCTTACAATTTCCTTCTGTCTTTAACCTTCATCATTCTCTCTTGTTCGTTTATAAACGCAGTCAAGCTGCTGTGATTTAGCAGTGTAGAGGTGTCGACGTGCTGCTGTTTGATAGGTTATTTCCACTAAAAGCCATATTGTGTGAAAATGCCTTCAGCAAATAAGCAGAGATGGTGATTGTGCACATAAATAGCTTGTGGTTTTCAATGGCGCAGCTCCTGTGCATCAGATTTGATCAGGTGTGCATCCAGGTGGGGGAGAGTATGAATGCTCCAACACGATCTGCAAGTGATTGTGTGCTCACCACAAAGTGAAGTGTGCAGTCTTTTTTCCTATCTTAGCTTTGTGTACAGAGACAGCTATAAGGAAACCATTTGTTGGTTGATTCCTTTGAATGCCCAAAACAGCAACATTGGCTGAACCAATGGCATATGTTTGGGGCGGGACTATCTGTTTTTCTGGCCAATGGTAGGGGAGTGTTCTGCAAACATTTTTAAAAACAGTTGAAATTTTTGTTAGTGGTGCAGAAATGTTGCACTTCACCTTCAAGAGGTTTAAGTGTAAAACCATCCAAAAAGTTTCAAAGGACTATGCTATTTTGACAGATATGATTAATATGAGGTAACTGCCTGAGTCTTTAAGAATTTATTTAGCCTGACAATCTTGCAGTTCAGCCAAGGTACTTGCAATCCATTGTAATCTCCTGCACTGTGATATACACACAATCGTTCAAAGTTTGAGGCCAATTTTTTAAAAAGAAATTTATGCTTTTATTCAGCATCATCAAATTTATCTGAAGACTGGAGTAATGATGCTGAAAATTTTGCTTTGATCACAGGAATAAATTACATTTTATTGCAATAATATTTCACAATATTACTGTTTTACTGTGTTTGGTGAGAATAAAACCTTACTGACCCCAGACAGCACAGTCCAGACTGGTGTGGATCAGTGTGAGTGTGGTCCACCAGTCGATCAGAAAGTGTGTATCTGCTGAATCAATGAAACAAACCACAACCAGAGTGTGAGAATGAGCAGCAGACTGTACACCAGCACAACTAACAACACAGAAAATTGTGTTTGGGTTGAATCCAGGAACGTTATTGATTTGAAACAGAAAAACAGCATAGATGGAAAGAGACAAAACTACTGCTAAACAGCTCAGTTGTCAAGTACCATTAGCAATATGAAGTACTTGATCAACAAACTTCATGCATTCACACTGAAAATTGTCAAAACACTACTAAAATGAAGAAAAGCCAATGAAACATAAACAAAAACTTGGAGAGCATGTTTAATAATTTAGATTGTTTTAATCAGTTTTATAAGGTGAATTATAAAGCAAGTCAATACTATTTTAAACCTATTTAAATTATCCAGACTACCAGTGATGGGCAAGCTACTTGGAAAATGTAGTGAGCTAAGCTAACAGTTACTCTTCATTAAATGAAGCTTAACTACACTAAAGCTACAGCCTTGGGTAATGTAGCAAGCTAAGCTACAGCATCATGGCAAAAGTAGTTCACTACATCTAAGCTATTTTTTAAAATTTCATTTTTCTATTGAACCAACATCATACCAAGTCAATGCTCTCTCAGTGATCAATTAAAGTGTCAGTCATATAGGCATACAAGTTCAGTTTAATGGTTTATTTAACCACTCTTCCAAACCAATTTGGCAAAAAAAAAAAAATCTGTATCATGTACAGGCCTGGATTTATCTCATATTTTGGGGGGTTGAATTCTTTCTTGAAAAAAATAAAAACAAAAAAAGCAATGGCACCAGTTTCACAATATTAAACGAATAAAACGGGGAAAACACACAATTTGTAAATAAAATAATTGTATACATATTATTGAATAATATAGTCTATATATGAATGGGTGTTCGTCAACTGACTGCATGTCGTCAGAGTTTACAGTGTTGACAGCTTCGTAAAAAACAGCCTAATGGAAGCGCTGTAGATTTGTTGTATATAGCTACTAAAATATGACAGACCGCACAAAAACAGCACTTTAATTTACTGCCGTGTTTGAACAAAGATAGTGATTGATTTCATGAATACAGGAGCCTGTTTTTTTTAATTGTCAGAATCTATAGTACATAACAAATACAAAAATAAAAACAAATCACAAACTTTTGCAGTCAAGACTGTGAATAAAAGACAAGTGTGGAATGTAAGTCAGATTTGGCCCAGACCCTGTTACTATCTGGGAAGCAAAGCTAAATTCTATTGTAAATTTGTTAACTGACAGTAAGAATATATAACCGAGTCAAGTGGCTATTTTCGTTTGCAGAAGGTAAAACACATTAACGTAAATTGTAAGTCTTTGAGAGGAAAAATTAAACCGACAGGTCACAGCGGCAAGGCCTATAAGTCACATTTTATTATATTCTGAAATAAACAGGCCTACAGCATAATGTTATGACATTATTTCCCTCACTCCACAACAAATCCTTTAACTTTAATCTTATTCAGAACAGAACAATGATGAAATAAATAAATAAATAAATTTGCCAAAACAATCCAAAACAAATTAAATGTGAAACTGAAAGTAGTTGGGCTTATGTAGACTACCTCTCTTGCCACAAATACAAATGTTTCCATATCTGCAATGTATTTGAAGCAAAATTATTATGCATTGGGTAAGCTTTGTACTTCATGCACGTCGATGGAAAATATCATGATGAGCAAAAATGTGCCACGGGACCGGTGGTCATGCTGAACTGCACGTAATACACACTATTTAAATTGACTAATGTAACTTTTGGGTGACTGTTTTATTTTTCAAATGTGTGCGCGTAGACACCAGCGCGATCAAACAGCTGAATATCATATTCTGTCATGTTGGTCATAGTAAAGGCATAATTCACTACTGCAAAGTCCAAAGCAGTTTGAAGTATTAAGAATATTAGCAAAGATTATTATAATTCGTTTAGACGAATGGAACCTGGTCGTTTTATGTTTGTTTGTTTTTACTAACGAACCGAAACATTTTGCCTTTCGCCATGAATTTAGCAAAAAAATATCGACAACAAAAGTCTCGACAACAAGTGTTAGACTACACACTTTTCTCATCTCCTCGAATGCAAAAAAAACATTAGCCTTTATAAATACAGTGCTGTGTTATAAATACAGAAAACATGTACTTTCAATCAACACTTCTTTATTTACCTCAAGTCTGCAAACACGCTGAGATGCTTCAAACTGCGCGCCGCACGCACTCATTGACGAGAGAGGCGGGACTCGGGAGGAATACGGTTTGACTGACAGTTTAATGAGCCAATGGCGTCACGAGGTTTAGTGGAGGTGGCGCCACTTACTGACCCAGGATCAGTGATCCGTAGCAGTTATATTTCCGATTTGAGCTTAAAGTAGGGCTGTTCGATTCCGAAAATTTTGGAATCGATTCCGATTCCGATTCCTGGTTATGGAATCGATTGGATTCAATTCCAGAATCGATTCCTCACTGTTGTTTCGATTCTTTTTCGATTCTTGTTTTTTGGGATTGGAGGAAGCTAATTTCGCAATAAATGCAGGATGTAAATGTCGTATAAAGTTACCTTCTCATAATATGAAGCTTCATTTGTATAAAAAAAAAATAAAAAAGGATATATATATATATACTATTTTTCTGTAGCTCTGACTGATTTCAAATTGTAATTCATTGCCCAGGAAATTAGTCATAACCCACAGCTCAGCAGTGGACATGCATTTATTGCATGAATAAAACAAGACGTGACGTGTATAAAATGACAAAATTAGCAAACTATATACTGAAACAAAATAAACAGAACTTTAACAACAACACTGATATAAGAGCTATAATTTCGCAATAAATGCAGGATGATATAAGAGCTCGTGGCGTAGCTGTCAATCAGATGCGCTCTCGGCCACTAATACGTGCTCTCTGCGTTTTCTTTCAGAGTTATCATTGTCTGATAGAAAGATTAAAATTAGCATTTATTTAAGATGTAAATTGTGGACAACACGAGCCATTTCTCCCGTAAATTAACATCTGAATCGCATATGAACTGGTTCATTTAATGATCTATCCGAACGAATCTTTTCGTGGCAATGGATCAGACTAGTATAATGTTCTATTAGAGAGCAAGAGGCAAATTAATGGGTGCTTCTCAAACTGAAGGCTGCATCCTTAAACTCAGACGAGTTTAGTAATGAGTCGTTTTTATTACGTTTATTTTCGTCAATCGACGTTTGATGACTTGCAGCCGAAATATGCAGCCTTCATGTAATGCAGCCTTCCGTTTAAGAGGTAAGTTTTGTTGAACTGATAACGGCTCTGAATGAGGAGTCGATTCCCCTTGAGAGGATCGATTCCAAACGTTGGAATTGACTCTCGATTCCCAATGCCTCGGAATCGAGGAATCGATTCTTTTTGGAATCGATTCCCAGCCCTAGCTTAAAGTATAGAACAATATATAGCTTGTAGCTTTTGTTGACGCTACCGCGTTACTTGATCAAAATAATAGCTTAGCTACTGAAAAGCTATTTGATTCAGAAAACAGCGACGCTACCACCACACTACTGAGAAATGTAGTTAAGCTAGTAGCGTCACTACTTGTAGCGACGCTACTGCCCAACACTGCAGATTACTTATTTTAAATCACTATTTCATCTTTTCTCTGTTGGTAAAGAATGGATTTACAAAATGTTTTTTTATCTCTACCTCTAGTGTGTCTTGATTATTCTGTTCCGTATGATTTGAACCGCCAGCAACCGCTTGAATAAATACATAGATGAAATCAATAAATGCATGAATTTATCTGTAAATCAATAAGCACATGAATTAATCAGCGAATCAATAAATGCATGAATGAATTAGTGAACCAATTAATTCATGAATGAATCAGTAAAATGGATAGTTATACAAACTGAAGCCTTACACTAAAAAATGCTGGGTTAAAAACATCCCAACTTGGGTTATTTGGCAACTCAGCGCTGGGTAAATATTGGACAGAACACATGCTCTGTTATTTTGACCCAGCTGGTTGGGTTAAATGTTTTTACTAGGGCCGGGACTCGATTAAAAAAATTAATCTAATTAATCAGAGGCTTTGTAATTAATTAATCGAAATTAATCGCATTTTAATCACATATAAATATTTGACCTGAGAACAGTGAGAAGTAAGTTTTTTCATATGGATTTTTAGTTACCATTGAATAATGACTGAATACATAAACTGAAGCAACAAAATATTGTTTATTTTTGTTCAACCAAGTCCAACAGACCAGTGCAATATTGCCATTAACTGTAGCAATAGGATACAGCGTTTCCCATAACGAAAACATTTATTTCAGTTAAAAAATAAATCCAAAACTCTCTATTTTAACATTTTGAACAATAGGGCTTTACAATCTTTTGCTATTTTTTTTTAAATAAATTATTGTGTTTTAATTTTTCTCATAATCAAATGAAAGCATAAACATTTATTTATTTTTAATCAAATGAAAAATAAACCTTTTTAATTTTTGGCAAACAAACAGAGGTTTTCTGTTAAAATCAATACATAATAATAAGTATTTTTTTCTACAATTAAGTGGTTAATCTTGTTATATTTATTTTTTATCATATATATTGTTTTTTGTCTATTTAAATAGGAATATTGCTCTGTTTCATGTTAAACCGTACTTTTATTTTGACAGGTTGCCGTGTGTAAAGTATGATATGATGCTAGTTTTCTCAAATGAAACGTTAAAAGTGACACTGACAGTAGCTTTGGAGATTGAGATCTGTTCATGTGAGATACAAATGCCAAAAATTAACGGGAGCATCACGCGTGCAGTATAAAAAACGCGTCTCTGCCATTCTAACATACAGAGGCAAACAGTGCAGGATTCATATTAAAACGGTCTTTTTGCATTTCAGTTTTCAGACACTAGTCCATATGGCGATTTGAATTAAGTGACAGACCAACTTTTGATTTATCAATCCAAAAATCGACGAATTTACGTGGCATTCCGCGCTATAGTAAATTCGGTTTTTATGAATGGAGTCCGCGATCCAGTCCGTTTTCTTGGAGGAGACATTGTAAACGCGCCCCCCTGAGATGATGGTACGGGAAACACTGGGATATTTAGAAATATACTAGCCTTCATTTCAGAAATTCAGGTACCCTATAGGTAGGTAGACCTTCTGTAAAAGCATTGAGGTGATACTTGAGGCTCGATGTCCTGCGGTGATATGCGCATTCTGTTAGTTGGTGCTCCAGTATAATTGGTCCGCCGCTGAAACTCATCCAGTGAGAAACGTTCCGCGGTGCAAAATTAAGTGCGATTAAAATGCGTTAAAAAAAATTTAACGCGTTATTTTTGTGTAATTAATTAATCTAAATTAACGCGTTAAAGTCCCGGCCCTAGTTTTTACCCAACAATGCTGGGTTTTATTTAAGTCAACTGTTGTTTAAAAATGATTATATGACTGGCTTAAAATGGGCTGGAAATTAAAAATCACAAACAGAATTATAGAGGCAACAGCAATAATCAAAAGATGAACATTTATTATTATGCAAGAACACCCATAGACAAAAATATAAGCCAAATTGAATTTATGTGAATACAGCAATATTACATACATTTAAACCGGTTTAACAAGCATTTTAGAAATAAAAAATGTAACATTTTAAATTAGCATTTTAATTTGAGTGTATTCAACCATTTTCTGTAATCACTTTTCACCAAAATTGTGCTAATTCTCATGCCGGTGTGTTACTGAAATTTGAGCAGGTGATGGGCTGCTGTTCGCCCGGGGGAACTACGAACTTCAGACCACCGCCTCACATTTCACTCATTGCTGAAAAATGCTGTGACTGACTCCATAATGTGCCCATTAAACCACCAGTACTGAGATTACAGAACATATTTTAACATCAAATTAAATTTAATTCAGTATTATAACTAATAAAATCAGTTTATGTTATGCAAAGCAAAAGGCGTTTTCATCATGCAAAACAAACGACCACTGCTGACTGACATCTTGTCCTTGTATGTTGCGTTATAATATACTTTACAGAACAGTAAAGACTTTATAAATGAAAAAATAATTATTCAAAACATTTATTTCGCTGAAGAAGTGCACAAAATCTGTGGCGCTGAGAACCGCTCTCTCCTGTAGAGGATGCAAAAAGCTTGTGCTCTGACTGTAACTCAACAGCTGGGTTGTTTTGTCAAAAACAGGCTCAATCCAGCGGTTGGGTAGAAAAAAAAAACAGCATTAAAAATGACCAAGCAGCTTAGTTACAGAGAAGCTACTCAGCACCTGGGTAAAAAAAAAATCAAAATAACCCAATAAAATGACCCAACAAGCTGAACCCAGCATTTTTAGAGTGCAGAAAAACTACCCAGCACTTGGGTAAAATTATTAAAAACAAAACAATAAAATGACCTAACAGGCTAAACCCAGCACCAATATACATATATTTTTACAACATTTTAAAGCAATTTTTACCACAGGGCAGTTTAATATAAACTGGTAAAAGAAAAAGGTATTTAAATATGGATTAAGTTACACATTATTATTAATGGCTGTATCCACTTTTATTGTTCCTGTAAAAGCGGATGCAGCCATTTGTAAATGTAATGAGTCTGGCTTCCAGTCTGCGTCTAGCTATTTTTAGCTACACAAAACAGCTAATTTTCCTGTTTGATATCGCAAATTGGTCTGTCTTACCATATTGTTTAATGTATTATTTTAATTTTGAACACACTAGTTTGCAGAGCAACAGTTTTACTTTTTACTGCACGTTGTTATTCTTCTCGCTATTAAAGGGATAGTTCACCCAAAAATGAAAATTTGATGTTTATCTGCTTACCCCCAATGCATCCAAGATGTAGGTGACTTTGTTTCCACAGAAAAACACAAACAAAGATTTTTAACGAAAACCGGTGCAGTCTGCCAGCCTTACCATGGCAGTGGATGGGCACCAAACCTTTAAAAGTAAACAAAAACATGCACAGACAAATCCAAATTACACCCTGCAGCTCGTGATGATACATTGATGTCTTAAGACACGAAACGATCGGTTTTTGCGAGAAACTGAACAGTATTTATATCATTTTTTACCTTTGATACACAGCCACGTCCATCTGTCATGAGCACGAGTTTGGCATCAGTCACGTCACATGTGCACGCGCTTCTGGCGTAAAATACACAAACGCCGTAAGGGGAAATCAGTGAAAAGTCCCGGATGAGTTTGCGCAAGCAAATGTAATCTTTTAGCTTTAAATCGGTTTAAACAACAGGATACGCGCAAGTAATTACCATTTTGAATAGCCGCTATACACACAATCTCTGTGCACTGTGTAAACAATGAGTGTCGTATACATGCAACAGATCGCTTCCGGCGTTTGCGTATTCTACGACAGAGCGCGTGCACATGTGACGTGACTGATGCCAAACTCGTGCTCATGACAGATGGACATGGCTGTGTATCAAAGGTAAAAAATGATATAAATACTGTTCAGTTTCTCGCAAAAACCGATCGTTTCGTGTCTTAGGACATCAATGTATCATCACGAGCCGCAGGGTGTAATTTGGATTTGTCTGTGCATGTTTTTGTTTACTTTTAAAGGTCTGGTGCCTATCCACGTCCATGATAAGGCTGGCAGACTGCACTGGTTTTCGTTAAAAATCTTCGTTTGTGTTTTTCTGAGGAAACAAAGTAACCTACATCTTGGATGCCCTGGGGGTAAGCAGATAAACATCAAATTTAAATTTTTGGGTGAACTATCCCTTTAAAGAGGTTAAAGGGATAGTTCACCCAAAAATGAAAATTGAATGTTTATCGGCTTACCCCCAGGGCATCCAAGATGTAGTTGACTTTGTTTTTTTCAGTAGAACACAAACAAAGATTTTTAACTCAAACCGTTGCAGTCTGTTAGTCATAATGGCGTTGAATGGGCACCAAACCTTTGAAAGTAAAAACATGCCCAGACAAATCCAAATTACACCCTGCGGCTCGTGACGATACATTGATGCCCTAAGACATGAAACGATCGGTTTTTGCGAGAAACTGAACAGTATTTATATCATTTTTACCTTTGATACACAGCAATGTCCAACTGTCCTGAGTGCGTGTTCAGCATCCGGCGCCTTACAAGCGATCTGTCATGTGTATACGACACTCATTGTTTACTCAGTGCACAGAGATTGTGGGTATAGCAGATATTAAAAATGGTAATTGCGCTTATCCTGATTGTTCGAATCGATTTAAAGCTAAAAGATTAAGTTTGCTTACGTGAACTCACCCGGGACTGTTGACTTTTCACCGATTTTTTTCTCCGAACTTCTGAGCCTGATCGCTTGAAGTTATGGTTGCTTGCTCTTTGGCTGGATATCAACACGCCCGTGCACTTAGTAAAATTGTGGAGGGTCTTCAGTGATCATTTTTTCCCTTCCGATGTTTGAGTATACTGTGCCAGAGACAGGTAACGCGCCGGATAATGAGCACATGCTCAGGACAATTGGACATTGCTATGTATCAAAGGTAAAAAATTATATAAATACTGGTCAGCTTCTCGCAAAAAATTATAGTTTCGTGTCTTAGGAAATCAATGTATCATCACGAGCCGCAGGGTTTAATTTGGATTTGTCTTTACATGTTGTTTTTTACTTTCAAAGGTTTGGTGCCCATCCACTGCCATTATTTGACTTACAGACTGCAACGGTTTAAGTTAAAAATCTTCGTTTGTGTTCTACTGAAGAAACAAAGTCACCTGCATCTTGGATGCCCTGGGGGTAAGCAGATAAACATCAAATTTAAATTTTTGGGTGAACTATCCCTTTAATGAACTGGAAGTCTTGTCCAATGTCCATAGGTTTCCGTGTTGAAGAATAAGATAGATATACTTCAATCCTTACAGATTTATGCAAATTCTAACCTAAAATCTTGAAGTTAATTACCAAAAATACCCGCTTCCTAGGCAACCCAAAATAATGAATGAATCTGTGAATCAATGAAACAGTTGCATACCTGTCAGTTCAACTGTATGTCGGCAGCATGACAGCTTTAACTGATCCATGACATTAGGAGAAACAGCTCCAGCATATGACTACACTGGATTGGGAAAGTCATTTTCGGATAAAATGATTTCATGACAAATCTCAAAATCTTCAGACTGGCTGTTCACATCAACGCTATTTCGCCCCCAAGTGGTGACCCAGTTACACAATGCTAGAGATGCGCAGTCAAACTCAGCAAATTTTATTGCTGTCCTTGCAGCTGTGTAATGATAATGAATGAATGCATGCATGCGTGAGTCTAATGTGTTTTTATGGTGATGCATTCAAACCGGGCAGCATATGACCTCTGTCCAAAGCCAATCACCTTGTCAATTTAAAGGCTGTCTTTATCATCAGGGACATTATGTGCAATATTCATCTAAAGTATAATTATGTCAGCCTAGTCTAAGTATGTCTTTTTCTATGAACGTACAAATAGATTGGATTTGTGGATATGGATGTGTGAATTGAATGTCTTCCGTTTTCTTTCTGTAGCTGCGCTCTATCCAGGATCTACAGACAGTTCAGACGATTAAGATTCTGCGATATGAGAAGAAAGTGGCGGTGATGTTCCTAATGATGATTGCCTGTTTCCTGGTGTGCTGGACGCCCTATGCTGTGGTCTCCATGCTGGAAGCCTTTGGAAGAAAGAGTGTCATCTCTCCCACGGTTGCTATCATTCCCTCTTTCTTCGCCAAATCCAGCACCGCCTACAACCCTGTCATCTATGCCTTCATGAGCAGAAAGGTCAGCAGAGGTCACGTAATTCTGATGGAGGGGCATTTATTACAGTATATTATATAGTCAGGTCTGGTGATCCAGCCAGATACAAACTCTACAAGTGAACATAAGGTGTTTCTGTGAACTGTCAAACTGTAAAAGAGATAACCTTTCATAAAATCTTCTACAGTAAAAAATGTTGAGAAATTGCTAGTAAATTTCACAAATAATTACAAAGAAACTGCCATTTAACATGACATTTTGAAGCAGAATACTAAACTAAAATAGTATCTTCTTGCGATACTCAAATAATCTTTGAAAAATATTTTTTACATTGTGTATATACAGTTGAAGTCAAACGTTTACATACACTTTGCAGAATCTGTAAAATGTTAATTATTTTACCAAAATAAGAGGGATCATACAAAATGCATGTTATTTTTTATTTACTACTGACCTGAGTACGATATTTCACATGAAAGACTACATATAGTCACATATAGTCCACAAGAGAAAATAATAGTTGAAATTATAAAAATGACTCTGTTCAAAAGTTTACATACACTTGGTTCTTAATACTGTATTGTTACCTGAATGATCCACAGCTGTGTTTTTTTGTTTGTTTGTTTAGTGATAGTTGTTCATAAGTCCCTTGTTTGTCCTGAACAGTTGAACTGCCTGCTGTTCTTCAGAAAAATCCTTCAGGTCCCACAAATTCTTAGCTTTTTCAGCATTTTTGTGTATTTGAACCCTTTTCAACAATGACTGTATGATTCTGAGATCGATCTTTTTAAATTGAGGACAACTGAGGGACTCATATGCAACTATTACAGAAGGTTCAAAGGCTCACTGATGCTTCAGAAGGAAACACAATACATTAAGAGTCAGGGGTGTAAACTTTTAAACAGAATACAGTACATTATTTTGCTTAAATATAATATTTTTTTCATTTAGTACTGCCCTTCAGAAGCTACAGAAGATTTTTACATGTTTCAAAGACAAAATAAGTTCAATTTACCCTAATCTTTGAATTCAGAAGTTGTCACCCCCGGCTCTTAATGTATTGTGTTTCCTCCTGGAGCATCAGTGAGCATTTGAACTTTCTGTAATTGTTGTATATGAGTCCCTCAGTTGTCCTCAGTGTGAAAAGATGGATCTCAAAATCATACAGTCATTGTTGGAAAGGGTTCAAATACACAGAAATGCTGAAAAAACGAAACATTAGTGGGACCTTCAAGACAAGGGACTCATGAACAACTATCACAATCAGCTATTATTTTCTCTTGTGGACTAAATGTCGTATGTGAAATATCTTATTCAGTTCAGTACTAACTAAAAAATAACATGAATTTTGTATGATCGCTCTTATTTTGGTAAAATAATTAACATTTTACAGATTCTGCAAGGTGTATGTAAACTTTTGACTTCAACTGTATAAAGCTTAGTTTCCTCTTTCTGATTGGTCAGTTTCGCAGGTGCATGCTGCAGATGCTGTGTTCTCGTCTGGCCAGTTTGCAGCACAGCATAAAGGACCGTCCCCTGGCCCGCATCGAACATCCCGTACGGCCCATTGTGATGTCACAGAGCCGCCCCAACCGGCCCAAAAAGAGAGTGACCTTCAGCTCTTCCTCCATCGTATTCATCATCGCTAGCAATGACACTCATCCTCTGGATATTACCTCCAAATGCAATGACGATCCAGACTTCAATGTAATTCAAGTTCGACCGCTTTGACACTTGCCGTAGTGACGTTAAAAAACGACGGTGGAGTTCTTTACCATCACACTAATTTAATATAATATACAGAAGATACAGAAACATCTTTTTAAAATAAATAGGCCTATGGATATCTTTATTGCTGCAGCAGTAATGCAACATACACTGACCTTTTTGTCTTCCCAATCAAGACTGTGTGTGAATTATGTCAATTGTAACTGGTGTAAGTATTTTATGAAAATGACTCGTGTTCCTTCTCCATCTTTTCGAACACTGAAACGTCCACCTTCACCCAGTTTCATGGGATGTTGAAATATCTGCAGCTTAGATTGCTCACTCTGTGAGCAGAATACATTAGTGAGTGTGCTCAGATAGATTAGGAACATGGTATTAGTACAAGGACTCTTCTAGGACGGGACATTTGTCAAAGGCTGCAGCACCTCATACATAAAGTCAGTCAGGTCCACAGCGCCCCCTGGAGGAAGCGAAGTGTGTGTCCTATTTTAAAAACAAGCCAAACTTCACTGTTTCTACTCCTCAATATTTAGATTAGGGCTTTGAACCAACCCCTAAATATTAAAGTTTGATGAGTTTACCTCAAATGGCATTGTTTCTTGTGAAGAACTGTGTTTCCCTGTTTATATTATAGCAATACTTAAGATTTGCAAGGGTGTAGGTTTGACTTTGCCATTGGTGGGGACATAACGGCAGACAACAGATGTTTAATTGTTTATTTAAAATTATTGCTAGGGACAATTTAGTAGTCACTGCATGGATATTGGGACATGTCCGACCAGTGTTGGGGAAGGTAATGCATTACAATATTGAGTTATTCCTAAAAGAAGTAACTAATTATGCTACTTGGATACTTTTTATGGAAAGTAATGAGTTACGTTACTTTTGCGTTACTTTTTAAATGTGAGCAGGGCTTGCTTGTTTGTTTTTAATATAAAAAGTTCTATTTTTGGCAAATGTAAAAGCCTTTTCACACCAAAAGCCTTGGCGTAGAGAAAAGTAAATTAATGTCTGTACAGTAGACCGCAGAAGAAAAAATGTCAACTCTTCAGCAATAAAAAAAGGAAAACATGTTATAATGTTAGATTATCTTGAGTAATTTTTGCTTATGGATGAACGAAGGTCGGCAGCAAAGGCATTGGTTTGTAAAATGGGATTAAATACAAAAAGGATATTTGTATTATTTAACATAATTTAATTACTGAGTTGAATTTCACTGTTTTTATTCATTTTGAGGAATACTGTATTTGTTTTTTTAGTGAGTGAGATTATTTTTTTGCATGTTCACATTTATTCAAGAACTAAAATAACATCTTACTCACACTTTCTCTCAACGTGGGGACAGGAGAGCTTTCAATCAATAAATGAGGGGGAAAAGTAAAAGTGGCTTTATTTATTTAAAAAAGATATTTTCTTGCCCACTCAAAAGTAATGCGTTACTTCACTAGTTACTTGGAAAAAGTAATATTATTGCATAACTTGCGTTACTTGTAATGTGTTACCCCCAACACTGTGTCCGACATTGGAAAGTTTTGCTTCACTAACCATGGTTTAACCATGGTATTTGTCGTAAAACTGTTATACAACAAAAACAAAACAACAAAAAAATTGTTACTAATTCTCACGATTTACAAACCCGCTCCGAAGTTCCATTCTGAATCAAATGAATTATGAATCCGCTCCGAAATTTCGATCTGAATCAAAAGATTCACGATCACGCTCTGACATTTCGATCTGAATCAAAATATTCAAAAACACGCTCTGAAGTTTTGCTCTGAATCAAAAGATTCAAGAACTCGCACTAAAGTTTTGATCTGAATCAAATGATTCACAAACCCACTCTATAGTCCCGATCTGAATCAAATCATTTGCAAGCCGCGCTCCAAAGTTCCGATCTGAATCAAAAGATTCACAAACCCGATCTGATGTTCTGATCTAAATCAAATGATTTCAAACCCACTCCGAAGTCCCGATCTGAATCAATCATTCGCAAGCCGCACTCCAAAGTTCCGTTCTGAATCAAATGATTCATGAACCAGCTCCGAAGTTTTGATCTGAATCAAAAGATTCACAAACCCGATCCGAAGTTCTGATCTAAATCAAATGATTCGCGAATCCACTCCGAAGTCCAGATCTGCATCAAATGATTCATGAATCCACTCCAAAGTTTAGATCTGAATCAAATCATTCGCAAGCCATGCTCCGAAGTTTTGATCTGAATCAAAAGATTCACGAACCCGATCCGAAGTTCTGATTTAAATCAAATGATTCACGAACCCACTTCGAAGTCCAGATCTGAATCAAATGATTCACAAACCCACTCCGAAGTCCCGATCTGAATCAAATCATTTGCAAGCCATGCTCCGAAGTTCCGATCTGAATCAAATGATTCATGAACCCAATCCGAAATTCTGATCTAAATGAAATGATTCGCGAACCCGATCCGAAGTTCTGATTTAAATCAAATGATTCACGAACCCACTCTGAAGTCCAGATCTGAATCAAATGATTCACAAACCCACTCCGAAGTCCCAATCTGAATCAAATCATTCGCAAGCCGCGCTCCGAAGTTCCAATCTGAATCAAATGATTCATGAACCTGCTCCGAAGTTTCGATCTGAATCAAAAGATTCACAAACTCGCTCTGAAGTTTTGATCTGAATTAAAAGATTCACGGACCCAATCCAAAGTTCTGATCTGAATCAAATGATTTATGAACCAACGTTCAAAGTCCAGATCTGAATCAAATGATTCACAAACCCACTCCGAAGTTCCGATCTGAATCAAATGATTCATGAACCCGCTCCGAAGTTTCGATTTCAATCAAAAGATTCACAAACACGCTCTGAAGTTTTGATCTGAATCAAAAGATTCACGAAGCCGATCCGAAGGTCTGATCTAAATCAAATGATTCGTGAACAGCATGACAAAGTTTAAGAGGGTAAACTTCATCATTCAACTGAACTGTGTACTTATGCCAAAGCAATAACCCTAAGCAGACAGAATATTTGTACAAAAAAACATACCCCATAGAAATGTATGGTAAGGTGCAATTACATTAGCAACATTTTGTCGGCAAAAAGGTCTGTACATTGTCAACAGGTTAGCTATGCATAAGGATCACAGTTATGTGAAGTCCCATTGAAGCCTGGTTTATACTCAACCTGTCATATAAAGTTGTCTTCGTAAGCTCACAAAGTAGCTTTCTGTTGGCGTTTCAGTCATTTTTTATGACCATGTAAACCTTACAAATAAAAATCAGATACTGGAAAATCACTAAAGACATAAGCTAAATACCAGTTGGTGGTTTTAAAGAAATAGTTTTTCTAGCGTTTATAATTTCATGAAAAGGACTTATAATACAAAAAAGACATGCTTGTGTTTGAAAATGACAAGTGAATGACCGACTGCATGTTTGAGTGGGCAGAGGGCATCTGTTATCTCATTCATGGATAATGCCTCGCGGTGGATTTGTGGGTTAAACATGAATGAGGATTTACATGACAGTCAAAGACCATCAGGAGGACTTAACATTTCTCCCACACTAAAAATAGATTATAAATGACAATGGTTTTGTGCACTAAAAGTGAGATACATAGGCCCACGAAGCAAAAGAGTTCACACATTCAGTAAACAAACCATTTTATTCAGTCAGATTTAAATAATTAAAAATAATGCAATTATATATGTATGTGCTTATAGATTACAACACCCACACAGATGTGATCTATATGTACAGTAAAAGCATACCTGAATTATTACTAAAACAGAATTATACATTCTTAGTCCCTTTCTACAATTTCAAGCTCATGGTGACTTATTTAAAGAAATGTTCTGGATTCAATACAAGCTAAAGAAACGCAAGACAGTTGGTTATCACGGAAAATAGCCGAAATATTCTCAATTCATAATGGACGTACACAGAACCAGGAATTAAACATTAAAATGTATAAATGTTTAAAACACTTTAAGACTTTAAGTCTCGAATACTAAATGTTTTAACAGAATAATTCATGCAAATCAGAGTTCCTGTAGCTCAAATAGAGCATGGTACTTCCCAGGGAATGCTTGAGCTGGTTGACCTGGGATGCAAGTAAATTGCTTTGCATTAAAACATCTGTTGATGAGAAGATAAGTGCTTTAGCTTTAGCAAACACACCAGCTGCACATTTCCACTTTAAACCATCTGGAAAGCTCATTTTAAGTGCACTAAACTGACGAGCTACTCAGTAATTTTCTGTAATGATCAACATCATGCTATAAAACGCAAAGCTTAACTTGTATTGAACAAGACTTCAGTTTTGGTCCTATACAGAGCCATTAAACATTTTTTGACAGAGCTTTTGACAAGGCAATGATAAGGTTGCTGAACAACTTCACAGGATTCCCTCTGCATTTGTTTAGAAGTGCTTCAAGGCAAGTATACGGTTCCACAGGTACTCTGCAGAGATGCTGGGCAATTTGTGAGAGTATCTGATCAAGGCAAATGTCCCTCCTGCAGCAGACACAATGCCACACACCCACAGACCTTGAGTGATCACCTGCAAAAGACCAGCAAGATGTTTATTTTTTTAATCTGTCTTGTTAATCTTTTTAAATGAGCCATGCAGGCTAATCATCTGCTGTGAAGAACAATTTCCATGCAGTTTGGACATTTATTATTAAATGAAAAGCACTATGATTACCAAGGTGGAAAAAGTGGACTTCCGTAATGTACTTAAAGTGCTTTATTTTTACACACTAAGCTATTTTTTTTAGTGTTTAGTACTTCTTTAGATAATCTTAAGAACATCTAAGTGTGCTTAAATGTGCTATTTTGGGACACCATGAATATGAACTAATGTCATTTTAGCATGCAGTTAAGGTCAAAAGTTTACATACACCTTGCAAAATGTGAATTATTGGACCAAAACAAGAGGGATCATACAAAATGCATGATATTTTTTTATTTACTACTGACCTGAATAAGAGATTTCACATAAAATACTTTTACATATAGTTCATAAGAGAAAATAATAGTTTATACAATTTATAAAAATGACCCTGTTCAAAAGTTTACATACAGTTACCTTTTTTTTTTTTTTTTTTAGAGTTCACGAGTCCCTTGTTTGTCCCGTACAGTTAAACTGCCTGCTGTTCTTCAGAAAAGTCTTTCAGGTCCCACAAATTATTTGGTTTTTCAGTGTTTTTGTGTATTTGAACCCTTTCCAACAATGACTCTATGATTTTGAGATCCATCTTTTTACACCGAGGACAACTGGGGGACTTGTATGCAACTATTACAGAAGGTTTACTCACTTTTTTAAACTTTGAATTTGAAGATCAGGATAAATCTAACTTATTTTGTCTACTGGGAAACATGTAAGATATCTTCTGTAGCTTCTGAAGAGCAGTACTAAATAAAATAAAAAAAGATATTTAGGCAAAATAAGAAAAATATACACATCTTCATTCTGTTCAAAAGTTTTCACCCCCTGGCTGTTAATGCGTTGTTTTTTCTTCTGAAGCATTACTGAGCGTTTGAACCTTCTGTAATAGTTGCATATGAGTCCCTCAGTTGTCCTCAGTGTGAAAAGATGGATCTCAAAATCATACAGTCATTGTTGGAAAGGGTTCAAATACACAAAAAAAGCTAAAAAACCAAAGAATTTGTGAAACATTTTACAGTTTATAACTGGATAAAAACACTAAAAACACAATTTTTCTACCATCAGTCTATAATGTGCTATTATGACCATGACACTAATGGATTTTCATGTGAAATAATATTTTGTTGATAGCTCAGAATGGAAGAGCCACTTTTGCCTCACACGGTTGCTGATTTTACAGTGACACGGGTCGTTTGTCAGCCAAACGTTTATCACTTTCAAACACACAGGAATTGTCTTCACCTTATTTTGCCAGTGCCAGCGCTTCACCGCTTCATGGTACCGTGTTCTGGTGAATGTGACCTAAGACGCAAGTAATCCGGCATATGAATTAGTGAACTAACCAACAACACTCTTGTAAAAAACAACAACAACAAGACGATACAGAACACAAAAAGGCTCTTACCATTGTGTAAAGTGGGATGATTGTTTTAGGCATGATGAAGTGAAGGAAATTGTCCAGGTATTTTCGAAACAGGAAATATCTGGAATTGACGTGTGCTCTCATCTGTGACACAGATCACATAATGAGTGAAGCTAACAGCAGCATTTAATGTTCCAAGTCTTGGTTTGACCTAAACCTCTTGGAAACAAATGTGTGTGTATTTTTCACCCTGGCATAATGAGGTTGACCTGTGTCACTGTGGCCTGTATGTCACATGCGATCAGCTGGTCAGACTCATTACTGCTACTGTGTCAGTGTCTGTTTTGTAATGAGTGTGTGTATATACTACTTAATGAACAGTAAACAAGCACAGCTTTGCTTAGAAGCTCTGATAAACAAACTTTTTAACTACAACCTATGACCTTGATATTTCTAACTCTAAGAGGTGATACAGGAATATTATATCCTCTTGTCTATCCATTCGTCTTTCAGTGTATTATCATATCATGGTTTGGTTAGTTACCCAGATGCACGGACATATTGGAGTTACAACAGCATGGATTGCACAGTTAATGTACTACTGAATACATTGTTCTGCTCATTTATGCTGTCTAAAGCATGGGAATAAATGTGTGGAAGCTGCTAAATCTTATAGAGAAGGACTTAGTAAGCATGAAAGGCAACAATAGTTGATAAATCGAAGTATGAGTAGTATTAATTAAGATATTAGCCTAATATTTTACCTACATGGTCGGTAATGATAAGAACAAACAAGAATGCTCCGTTCAGTTTGGCCAACCACAAACGCCTTTTTTGCACTCTTCCCTTTAATTTGTTTTGACTTTTGGCAGTCTGTAGTACTCCAGATGTTTTTCCCGATTAGTACAGCCCGAAACATGACAATAATTGACCATTTTCAGCAGCAATAATCAGCAAAATATGCAAGTTTTGTTCGATGCAGTGGTATTGTTAAGTTCAGTGCCGCCAATATGGCCGATTAATGATGTATTAACACTGTTTAAAGTTGAACTAAAGAGCTGCAAGTAATCTGTGAAGTCATGTGACAGCAGGAAGTGACAGCACCTAGTGTTCAGATACCGTATTGCAGCAGACATTGAGATGCTGGCATACCTCTACATAGTTGTACATGGCAAGGTCAGCTATGGCGTGATCGTCAGGTACACGGACTCTGGTGTATTCTTTAAGCACAGCAGCTGCAGACAAATCATATTAAAAATTATTTATTATTTGGCATTTCTTAGATTCCTCTTAGCAATCATCTTGTGATGTTACTCTGAGATTAAATATTTCAAAACATGTATATGTAGATTTAAAAGATGGATGTACTTTAGATTTTTTGGGAGGAAATTAAAATAAATTCACACTGCTGTTCAAAAGTTTGGGATCAGTAAGATTTTTTATGTTTTTTAAATTTCTTATGTTTATCAAGGCTGTTTATTTGATCAAACTACAGAAAAAATGTCACATTGTGAAATATTATTACAATGTAAAATAATGTTTTTCTATGTTTTTGAATTTTCAGCATCATTACTCCAGTATTCAGTGTCACATGATGCTTCATAAATCATTCTAATATGCTGATTTACTATCAATGTTAAAAACAGTTGTGCTGCTTAATATTTTTTTGCAACCTGTGATACTTTTTTCAAGATTCTTTAATAAATGAGATAAAAAAAGAACAGCATTTGTTTAAAATAGAAATCTTTTCCAACAATACTACTATTCAAATGTTTGTGGTCAGTACATTTGTATTCTGTCTTTGTTTTTTTTATTTAATTAATACTTTTATTCAGCAAAGAGGTGTTAAATTGATAAAAAGTCATAGCAAAGACTAATACTGTTAGAAATATATTGTTCTTTTTAACTTTTTACTCTTATCTGTGACATGCAATTTTTCTGTATTTTTGATCAAATAAATGCAGCCTTGATGAGCATAAGAGCAGCAGTGTATATATTTGTTTATTTTTAATTAAGTTTTTTTTTTATTAATTCAATTAAACTTCAATTTAAATTTCTGAAATCTTTTAAACTCTCATACATTTTTTTGTAAAGCTGTTTCTTTCTTACCAAGGTTTTCATTCAGCTGGTCCATAATCTCATCAAAAACTAAACAATCTTCAAAGCCCTGTGAATCAAAATATCAATTACATTTGTAAAACAAAACACATATTTATTGGTTACTAATATTCTTCCACTTGCGCTAAACATTTAAATCAGCAAAACCCTCAATGACTACATTTAAAAGCACACAATTTTTAACTAAGATCCATATCAGGGTTAACCTGAAATAAAATACTAAATAAATTCAAACTTAATTATTTCAAGTAGCAGCCAAAAAAAATACTCATTTTTAATTTAAAAAACTAAAATAAAAATAAAAATAAATAATAAGTTAGTACTTTTAAGCATTTTACATTTATTCCAAAATAATAACTCAATGCAGTAACAGTTTAAACAATATATTTTATTTGTGAACTTATGATCAGCAATTCCTTTTAATAGTTAACTTTAACTTAATTTTTGTATTTTTCGGATCATCAGTCATCAAACCTCATTAAATATCGGTCACAGACACAGAGA
Organism: Garra rufa; assembly: GCF_049309525.1. Lineage (NCBI taxonomy): Eukaryota > Metazoa > Chordata > Actinopteri > Cypriniformes > Cyprinidae > Garra > Garra rufa. The sequence goes on along the minus strand of NC_133362.1, from coordinate 11,018,130 downwards.
TTAACTTTAAATTTATTTAAATAAGCTGATTTCTCACTAAAACTACCACATATCAGGTTTAAGGATATTTCAAGTATTATTTTGACATAACAAAGTGGTTATATCTAAATGTGTGAGTTGCTTACTTTTTAAATTTAGTCTTCCCATTACCACCATTATATTGTTCATTCAGACTGATTCAGGCAGAATTTATCGCATGAACCAATCACATTTGCCCCATTCATTCTCAATTACCCCCCACCAAACTCACGGCATGCTTTAAAAGGTCTGTTAAAACTCATTGGGCTCAGGGGAGGCAAGAGAAATGCGGACTTCCACTGTAGTTTTAGCCGCTGGTGTTGGGACAGTGTTTCTTTAGTAAAACGAGTGATTTATTAAATTTTGTAATATAAAATATAACAATAAAAAACTAATTCAAACTGTCAATAAACTATAATAGTATCCCAGTGATACTAAAATAACACTGGCCAAGCTTTATTCAGTACAAAGGATGTTTACGTGCTCCAGAGCTATTGGAATATTTCTGTAAACTGTTAATCACATTTCATTTTATGTACAGGTTATGTTTACCTCACTGAGAGCAATTACAGCTGGAGACATATTGAAAAAAAAAACTGAGGCAGGTTGATGAGAATGACTATCCTCACCACCCCCACTTACTGCATTCATGCCTTGACCATAGAAAGGAACCACAGCGTGGGCCGCATCTCCCATAAGAACACACTTATCAAACAAATGATACGGGGTGCACTTCACCGAGACCATGGCCTGAGCCGGCAGCCGGAAGAAATCCTGTTTGAGAGCCTCACTGTGAAAACACAGACATGTAAACACACTCAGTCTGAGAGAATACATGCAGGAGCCGATAACAAACATACATATATAACAATGTCACGTCTGTCTGTGGCACAATGACTCAGTGCTTGATTATGTTAATTATGACATTTAATGTAGTACAACCTCATTTAAAGCCTCCTTTTAATTTAAATAAAAACTACATTGTGTACAGTGGAAACTTAGTTATTTAAGATATAATATGAAAGCCTGAAACTTATAATGTTATATAAGGGTCAGTGTTACAGACTGAAGTAATGATGCTGAAAATTCAGCTTTGCATCACCAGAATAAATTACATTTTAAAATATATTCAAATAGAAAGCAGTTATTTTACAGTTTTTACTGTATTTTTAATCAAATTAATGCAGCCTCTGAGAGCATAAGAGCTTTCTTATCAAACTTGTCAATGGCAGTGTACTGCAAAATCACATATTTCTGTTGGATTTTTCAGGGAATGTAGATATTTGAATAATTTTTACAACCAAATGTAAATCTTGAGCAAATCGAGAACATCTTCTTCAGTCAATTCCCGAATGCCGAACTGCACACTGAGCTGTTTGAAACTCATTTACAGTTCTGTGAGGTCTGAAATCACTCAGTGTCCTCACCCCATCATCTCTGTACTGTATCTCCTCATCGCCTGCTGTATTCATATTAAAAAAGTCGCCCGCTGGGCTGTGTGTCTGTTAGACAGCAATTTCACACCTCACTAAGATGTGACCTGAGAAAGGCATGAAGCAGAAAAAGAGTGATAAGAGACTGAAAGAGAGAGAGAACAAGCTGTACTCACACTCCTATTAGAGGTACAAAGTCAGGAAAGTATTTATGGAAGAAACGGATGACCTCTTCACTGGTGCGGATCTTCTCGAAATCTTCAAAGGGCATGAAGAGTGTGCATGTGAATGTCCTGTCCTTCAAAAATAAAAATTGAAAGAAACATGAATTTCCACAAGGAAACCACAACATAACCAAAGCAAACGATTTTAATGTAGCTTCAAAAGTTTACGAACACCTTGCAGAATCTGCAAAATGCATGTTATTTTTTATTTAGTACTAACCTGAATAAGATATTTCACATAAAAGATATTTACATGTAGTACACAAGAGAAAATAACAGTTGAATTTATAAAAATGACCCCGTTGAAAAGTTTACATACACTTGATTCTTAATACTGTGTTGTGACCTAAGTGATTTATTTTTTTTGTAATATTTGTTCATGAGTCCCTTGTTTGTCCTGAACAGATAAACTGCCTGCTGTTTTTAAAGTCCTTTAGGTCCCACAGATTCTTTTTTTCAGCGTTTTTGTGTATTTGAACCCTTTCCAACAATTACTGTATGATTTTGAGATCCATTTTTTCACGCTGAGGACAACTGAGGGACTCATATGCAACTATTACGGAAGGTTCAAATGTTCACTGATGCTCCAGAAAGAAAAAAACGATACATTAAGAGCAGCAGGAGGAAAACTTTTGAACTGAATAAAGAAGTGTACATTTTTCTTATTTCGCCTAAATATCAAGTTTTTTCATTTAGTACCGCCCTTCAGAAGCTACAGAAGATACTTTCATGTTTCCCAGAAGACAAAATAAGTTAAATTTAACCTGATTTTTAAATTCAAAAAGTTTTAACCCCCGCCTCTTAATGCATTGTGTTTCATATATATATATATATATATATATATATATATATATATATAGGAATGTTTTATATTTTTGGGGAAATTTAGGAAATACTAGTACAGAGACTGTGAGACTTTTTGCATTTGTGCATTTGTATGCCAAAGCTTGTATTTGTGCTGGAAAACCACATTAGAAATGATAATAATAATGATCATAATAGTCATTATCAACTTAATAAGAGATAATGAAAAGAACATCACAATTTTTTAATAAATAATAAAATATTGTGTAATATTTCATAATAATAATAACAAACGAAAAAAATATTAATCAGAAAGAAAAAAATTATTATTAATAATTACTCTTACTGATCATAATACTACTACTAATAATAACAACCAAAAAATAATAGCTAATCACAAAAATGCGCGTGTGTGTATATATATATATAATTTTAATAATAATAACAATAAATTAATTAATTGTTAATCACAAAATAGCTTTAATAAATTATAAAATAGTCTTTAATGTTTAATAATATTAATGACGACAAAAAAACGAATGAATGGATAATCATAAAATACTACTATGTATAAACACTAAAATATTAATGAATATTTGTTGAATAATTAAGTATTTAATCAAATATTCTTTACTATTTTATAATCATAGTAATAATAATAATAATACCATTACTAAACAGTAAAATAATAAAATATTCTTATGTTAAGATATAAGTAAAATAAAGTTATAACATGACCTTACCAAATTGGGCAGGGCAATCATCATAAAAGTGTTCCTGGGCCAAATGTGCAAGTAATTGGGCTCCATTGCGAACTGAAAGAGATGTGAGCAGACAAAATGAGGGCAGATATGCAAGTAAGACTGTCAGATAACATTGCTGTGACACTCACATCTCCGTCTTTAGGAAGCATGGTGAGCTCCATGTACCCGTGGGGAATGTACGTCTGGCTGTAATTGAAACGACTTTGCCGTAGGAACTGCTTCCTGATGGCTGAGAAAGCTCCATCACAGCCTACGATCAGATCAGCCTGCATCTCCGTCTTCTGGCCATCAGGTCTGTAAAGAGATGATATTTCATTTGCCACTCTACTGAAATATAATCTAATTCACACAAACTCTTGTGATCATGTTTTGGGGAGCCAAAACTAATTTCATTTAAAAAAAAATCTTAAAGGTATAGTTCACCTAAAAATTAAACTTCTGTTTTTGTTTATTTTATTCACCCACATCAGTTTTATTCATTTTTATGTATTAGTTTTAGCTGACTTTATTTTAGTACTTAAAGCTACACGAAAAGAAAATGAGAAATGTTTTAGAAACTAGCTGAAAAAAATAATTAATCTCTTATTTCAATTTATTTTGTTTTAAGTAATGAATTTTGGGGGGTTACTATTCCTTTACATGGTACCCAAAGGTATTTTGAAACAATATCATGGTACTGAAGGACAGTATGTGATTGCTGTTTACCCAATGAAGGTCATTGTTCCCGTTTTTGGACTCCAGTCGTGCAGCTTGTGATTAAAGTTCAGTGTAGTGTTTGGATATGCGTCAGCCGCTGTAAGAAACCATTTCAATTCTGCATGTTTATTCAGTAAATAAAAGTAATACGATTCAAACAGGCTTAAATGTACAAAGACTTTGACCGCATCCCAGTTCACATGCTTAATGTGACACTTATTAAGCGTTCAAGCGTGTAGTACTGAAACCCTGTAATTGTTAGAATGGCCAAGGATCAGCAATCTCCATGTAAAACTGATCAGGCAGACCAAACCGTAAAACATAGAGACTTCAAACTTGGAGGGATTGTAGTACTCACACCGTCTACAATGTCACCTAGGCTCGCCCCAATCGGCCTGACGGGAGCGCTACAGCGATCAAAAGTACAAAATGGCTCATAACTCCTAAACTATTCGTCACAGGCTCAAGTGTCTGATGTTATTGGACTCCTTGGCTCACGCTGGACAGAACGAATTATTCGGGTGTTTTCCTGCAAACAAGTGCAGGAAGATTCTCCAGAGAGTGAATATCAATAATTATCTAAATAAAAGTTGTACTTTCGACTCTGTCACAAAGGCATGCCAAAACTTTTGAAAGGAGTAGGGCTGTCTTAACTAAAAGAGATATTTTCGCCAAACACAAAATGCATATGTAAGAGCTGAATCTGAGGTCACTTGAAAAAAGTCCCAGAGCTTGGCCACTGGTTGGCACTATAAGAGGGAAAAAACATGAAAACAGCCACAACTACACAAACGTTTGTCCTATGGACTTGAAACGCATGGTATACGGTACGCACGGTCTTGGTCCCGAGTGCCACAAGTGTCTATAAGGGCATGTCGCATCTAAAAAAAATGGCAGCCATAAGCTAATGAACTTTGAACACCTATTAAACAAGGTTATACTACAGGGCTGTTGAATGCTTGAATCTGATTTGCTGACGAACGTTCTAATGGTGTGCATTACTTTCAGGGAAACGCACGGCAAATGTAGTTCCAGGCAGAACTTGACCGCAGTACATGTCTATATCACTTCGCCATACGATTTCAGTTATTTCAAAGGTCCTTACAGCCTAAAACAGCAAAATAACCAAAACCCACAACGACACTGGCCAAAGTAATAAATACAGTAAACAACAGGATAAAAACGACAGATTATTTCCATGTTTTTGCCACAATATTCAGTTTTATTATGTACGGAAAGCACAAACTCTGTTTCTCCCACAGTTTGCAAACGCATTAGCATACGCGCTAACGTTGCTATTAACAACTTAAAAAATAGCCTACTACATGACACTTCCCACAAGCGAGGTAACAACGGCATGGTCTTGAAGAAAATTAACTTAAAGTTTAACTATTAGTAGAGACGACGTTGCCAGTCACCTTTGAGAGACGCACAGACTTGAGAGAGGTAATTCATGCACTTAATCTCTCTCCCTCTCTCTTTCTGTCTGTCTGCCAGTCTGTCTAAACTTCATTATTAAGTGCATTAGTTTGCTATCAATGGCTCAAATGTCGTTACTAGGTCTAAAATTAACTTTTGGAACTAGCATGAAGCTGTTGGATGAGCTGCGTAAGAAATGAATCCTAATCACAATAGCGTTTTAAGAACAAAAACAGGAAGAAGGTCTTGAAATATATCATCTGATGGATGTGTGGTAACCATAGTATAAGCTGAATAATTGACTGAATTCTACGAAAATAATGCACACCTGAGGTGTAACGGCCATGACGCGCATCACCACCTCGGGTGTGCATTATTTAAGAATTCACTGGCCCGTCGTCAATTATTCCTTACTTGATAGAGGTAAATCGGATCCAAAAATTGAAAAATATTGGATTTCTTAAGAGCGTAAACGATTGCATATTGCACGGTTTTTCACATATATGCATGATATTCATATCATACGATAGACCTCCTAATTCCAAACATCTTTGCCTCTAGAACAGGGGTGTCAAACTCAGTTCCTGGAGGGCCGCAGCCCTGCACAGTTTTGTTTTAACCCTGCTCCAACACACATACTATGCAGTATTCCATTAAACCTGAAGGACTTGATTAGTTGGATCAGGTGTGTTTAATTAGGATTGCATCTAAACTCTGCAGGGCTGCGGCCCTCCAGGACCGGAGTTTGACACCCCTGCTCTAGAACCACTGCTATCAATGAAACCGTTTGTTAAATGATTGAGAAAATGTAAAAAAAAAAAAAAAAACTACTTTTGAGAACTAGTCCTAGGGTTTTCCCTCAATCTGGAAAAAACACTGCAGTACAATTCTCTGGACTCTCTAGGTCAATAATTATTGAAGAAAGGTTGAAATTTACCCTATAAAGTGCTATAAAGAAGCTATAAAGTGTTCGTTTAGAAAAGGGGCCTGTCCAAATATACCTAGAAGCCAACAGCCTAAACGAAAACTCAAAACTTCACAAAACCCGGTGAGCACATGCAAATTAATAGTAATATGTAATCGAATTGTATCTCTTACTAAACTTATTGCTAAATAAATTGACTAACTTTTAGTCATCATGAAATGGCGTTCACATGTTTGCAATCTGTAATCTACATTGCCATCTACACAGCCTTGGTGAACATAAGAGACTTCTCCAAAAATATTTGAATGGTATTTCAAATGTAAACTGGATTTTCAACAAGTATAAATAATAGGGCAAGGCTTGGTAATTGATCGGATCTTGAAAAGTAAGCGAATAAAGGGAGGACTTGAAAAGAAATATATTTGGATATTTGCAAATTGGGATGTAGGTTTTTTTTTTCAAAAGAAACCAAAAATTTATTCCAAAAATGACGGTACATAAGGCACCATACATAAAGTATAAACTGGCACATTCAGTGTTTCAAATGTCTTTTGAAATGAAGTTGGGGAATGAAATGAACTGCTACCTGTAAGAAGCTCCTTGTTGAGGTTAGCTCTGTCCACAGAGAGGATGTACTACAACAGAAAGAACAGCCATGTTTAGGGAACATCCAGGCTAGAGTCAAGTTTAATCTCTATTATTCATGTTCTGGATTTTCTGGGATATTTTAAGTCTGAAATGATGGATTTATGACAGCCATGGAGTTCAGTCACCTGAAAGGCACTATAATCTACAGCTTAGATGTCATAACTGTTTAAAAGCATCTTGACACACACTATTGTTTGCCGCAGTGAGTGTGTTTTGTGAGGGATTACATAGCTGTAGCAATAAGCTAATGGTTTAAAAGAAGTTCTGTTTCTGTCCATCTGCTGATTTTCAGTAAATATAATCTCGGCAAACCTCATGAGGCACAAAATGAACACACAAACTGGGCCAGAGATTTACATGTCAACTGTTCTCATAGCATATTTAAGAGCTTTCTGTCACAAAGACAACATGAAACTGTGTCTCACAACCCATTTCTAGGCTGTGACATATTTCTGAGTCAAACAGGATATTTTTTTGTGATAATCAGTGGTTCTCAACTGGTTTTGCTTCAGGACCAATATTTAATGTTTGATCTTAAAAAAAAATTCAAATAGTATACCTAACTTTTTCAATTAGTTTTTTTACATAATAATAATAATAATAATAATAATTTTTCAAAACCTGTCCATGTTACTTTACATTCATCTGAATTTCTGAACTTCTACGGCCTTTTCATTTCAGAATAGCTTAAATGTGACAAGAAATGAAACGTGCTTATTTCTCCAAAAAGAAGTAAAACGGTTATGCAGAAGTCCTAATTGCTACTATTATGTGCGTATTATGATTGTAATGATTAACAAACTGGTTTAAAAGGAGATGGTTGTATTGACTCTGCTGGAGTCATTGGTCACATATTAGCAAACAAACGCCATGCAAAAATGCATGTCTGAGGTAAATGTTCTCAACTAGTGGGTGAATAACCCTGTACCTGTGCAACAACTTTACTGCAACCTGTCATGTGACTATATTTGTGTGAATATAAACGTGAAGTATGAATGAAATAGTTATTGTTACCTGTCCCTTCTTGCCGTAGGGTATTGGAGAGCGTTTTCCATTCATATTATGGATCATACGTGCATGCATTGGAATCCCTTTAGAGATTATCTACAATAAAAAACAGATATTACTGTCCAAACTTACTGCCATCAGCAAAGAAATTGTAATGGAAACAATTTACCATTTCATTGTCAAAATATTATTATATACAGTCAAGCCCGAAATTATTCATACCCCTGGCAAATTCTGACTTAAAAATACGTTTATTCAACCAGCAAGTTTTTTTTAATTAGAAATGACACAGACATCTTCCAGAAGATAATAAGACGATGTACTAGAGGCATCATTGTGGAAAAAATTATTACTCATCTTTAATTTACATTTGAACAAAAAGTGGCATGTCCAAAATTATTCATACCCTTTTCAATAGTCAATAGAAAAGTCTTTATTGGCTATTACAGCAATCAAACGCTTCCTATAATTGCTGACCAGCTTTTTGCATGTCACCACCGGTATTTTTGCCCATTCATCTTTAGCGATGAGCTCCAACTCTTTCAGGTTGGAGGGTCTCCTTGCCATCACCCTGATCTCTAGCTCCCTCCACAGATGCTCAATTGGATTTAAGTCAGGAATCTGGCTGCAAAACGTTAATGTTTTGGTCTGCTAACCATTTCTTCACCACTTTGCTGTGTGTTTTGGGTGTTGTCGTGCTGAAATGTCCACTGGTGCCCAAGGCCAAGTTTCTCTGCAGACTGCCTGATGTTGTTGTTGAGAATTTTGATGTATTGCTCCTTTTTCATGGTGCTGTTTACTGTGATTAGGTTCCCTGGTCCACCGGCTTTATTGCGCCCCATTCTGCCCTTTTACCAGTGGTGCGCTTTCGCTCCTCCATAAAAGCCAAATTTCACATGCAAATCACCTAAATCATGTAAGGTGGCTTTCATAAAATGGGATGTGATTGATTTATTAATGTTTCTTTGATGTTGTGTTTTTAATAGCACGTAAGAAAACTTGCTCTGTCCTTTGTTAATGCACTCAGAGACGGAGCAGAACACGGACATGAAAGTTATCTTTTAGCTCAAGGTGCGCACCTAAACGGTCAAATACACGCAAAAATATTTCAAAATGAGGGGCTTGATGATTATTCATGTAAACTCTTGTCAGTTATGTCTTAAATGAACATAAACAGTTGAGAATGAAAATCCGTGCGTAACAGTATAATGGGTCCGTGTGGTTAAAGCGGCAACACATAATATTCCTTTTGGCGTCTCTGTGCCTAATATGAATAAGACGTAAAAATACGTTTTATACAAGAAACATCACTCACTGCTCTTGAATGAAGGACGTTTTTAGTTTTAATAAGAAACAAAGCATGTTTAACTATTAGAGAGAAGACATTGTTTTATTTTACATTCAAATTCAATTTCTGTAGTATTGTTAGACTACTTTAGACTTGCATAAAAGTATTCAGTATTTTTAAAGCACTGTTTGTTTTATTTGTATCTTTTTCTAGCTGTATTGCTATCTTTAAATTAATCACTGTGTGAAGTTTTGGAGCCTGTCATAATCGTTTAAATAATCATGATTACAATATTGACCAAAATAATCGTGATCGCCAAAATCGAGCAGCCCTACCCCCCACCATGTTTGACAGTGGGGATGGTGTTCTTAGGGTTGAAGGCTTCTCCTTTTTTACGCCAAATGAAGGCTACATGATTGTGGCCAAACAATTCAAATTTTTATTTTTTTTTGTCCAAATGAGCATTTGTAAAGGCCAAGCGGGCTTTTGTGTGCCTTATCTGGAGAACTGGTGCCCTCCTTGGTCTGCGTCCATGGAACCTAGTAGTGTGCAGTGTCCGTTGGACTGCCTGCCTTGATAGCCCTTTCCTGACTTGTGAGCAGCCACAATGCGCAGCCGCAGGTCCTCAGTGAGCTCCTTTGTCTTAGCCATGACTGTCCACAAACCAAAAGCAGAGAGCTACTGTTTTTCACCTGTTGAGTTGATTAAAACAGCTGTTCCCAATGAATCTGTGTAATTAGGATGCTTTAGAACAGCTTGGACTATTTGGAATGGTATAGAACTTTGGATTTTCCCATAGACTGTGACAGTTTGCAAAGGGTATGAATAATTTTGGACATGACACTTTTTGTTCAAATGTAAATAAAAGCTGAGAAATATTCTTTTTCCACAATGATGCCTCTTGTACATCATCTTATTTTCTTTTGGGAGAAGTCATTTCCGCAAGAAAAACTGGTTGAATAAAAGTACCTTTAAGTCAGAATTTGCCAGGGGTATGAATAATTTTGGGCTTGACTGTATAAAACCTTACAAGTCAGTGAAGTACAATTTGAACTAAAACCAGAGGGCAATGACATTTTTTTTAAAACATAGTCAAAACTCCTTACAGAAGCACCAACCTTAACCCTAAGATCTAGGTTGATGGGAATGTTGCTTCAGAACCAACAAAGGATGTTGATCCAGACAGATGTTCTATTTGGGTAAATGTAACATATTTTTAGTACAAGGGCTCACAGCAGCTCTGTCCATCCACCTTATGCCTCTAAAGCCTCAGACTGACTGTCACACTCTGTCAGATATGAAAAATCATGTTAACTCAGGGTTGAGTTCATACGGTATTTCTGATCTGGCATTCCTGACTCTGTCAGGCTGAAAAGTCAAACAAGTGTAAAATAGCCAAACCACAGAGACACATGACTCTGTGCTCACTATATAAAATGCAATACTTCCTGTAATGACTTTAAGTTTGACTGAGGATAAATAGCATTTGACCTAGTTGTACATGGTCAGACTTCCTCATAGTACTTTCAACACTTCCTTCTGTGGAAAAGCATGGGACTATATAATTCATGAGTTGTTACTAGTAGTTGGCAAGTTCTTTGTGAAAGAGGAATTGCATGCTAATATTGCACCTAAAACCATCAATCGTGCTGCAAAGTAATAACAGCTCCAAGGGGATTGTGTCTTTAATAAATGTACTATACTGCAAGCCGCTGCATGATCAAAGCATCTGCTAATGGCAACTTATTACTTAATCAAAACACAGTGCTATGCATTATTAATTAAAGTGCTTAGTGTCTAAGAAAATGTTGAATCTGATGGCCTAAAGAGGACACAAATGCATGTAAAATGAGAAAACATATACCCCAGTGCATGAAACTCCTACAAGAAACACAAGTTCATTACTAAACCCACCTTATCCTCCATTCCCACATGTTTCAAGGCCTGGCGCCCCCTATGGGACAGGGCCAAGTTGATGCTTCGGCCCTTCACGACTTTTGCCTGCCGAATATCTAACAGAATAAAAGTTTAAATGAAGATTAAGGCTAAAGAAGGCAACTGAAAGAGATTTGAAACCATATATCTGTGCAAAATTAGACTGTGGTGGCCTAGGATTGACTAAAATCCTTCCACAAGATTATAAGTGGGCTTAAAGATTTATTCAAAGACATACTTAAAAAGTATTTGGTATGAGTACTAAAAAGTGGAGCAACATAACTGAGATGCAGAATGACAGCCCTAAAATAATGTCTTGATTAATGATACTGTAAGAGATTTCTTTACCTTCTCGAGATTCATAGACTGCAACGTCAAATCCTCGTTTGGCGAGGAAGCAGGCGTTCAGCGATCCAACCTAAATTGACAGAATGAGAAATAGATTATTTATGACAAACTGATTGCATGTTTTTGAATATATACCATGTTTGCACACTAAAATCTATTGGAGTTCAATTTAAATATTAGCCTACATATCATGGTATATGAAAATAGTAATTATTTACTATCATATGATGCTAGCTGTACCATGATTCAGTCACAGTACATTTTTGAGTAAGAATGTTAAAAATTACATCAGATTTTAGGGCTTATAAAAAGCTTGCAATGACCTATTTTTTTCTTATAAACTCGTACTTAACTACAAAGCATAACGAAAGAGGAATTAAAGAAATAATGACTTGAATGATTCTACTTTAATCACTTTATTTAAAATAGCTATATAAAAGTGTCCTGCTGAACTTTCTCAGGTCATGGCTTTAGATAGACACTGGCTGATCAGCACAGGGTATAAACCAAACATATATTATATACAGACAACATTCTTGTACTTTGTGCCATATGCTATATTACTAAACATATTGTACAATCAATCATTTTTATGTCACTCTCTTAAGCATGAATCAGCATTAATCAGAAGATTAAACCAGTAAAGTTGGAAACAGTTAAGTTGTTTATGCAAGTATGACTCATAAAAGCACTTTATGAAAACAAACACACTCATAACTCACTGGATTCGTTTATGATATTATATTCTGAGGTTGTTATATTCAAAGCCATGAACTGCGTGTAACAGAAAGGGTATACATTTTATTTAATGTACATTTAATTGTATGTATTTAATGTATATAATTCTTGTTAAAGTAGCCCCTACAGTACACTATAGCATTTAAATGACAATAAAGTGTATAGACTAAAAAGTCTGATTTTCATTTCACAAAATCTGTAATACAACATGCACAGAGTTTCATAACCACTTTGTCAATCATTAACATGCTCTTGGTGTAAGTTCTCTGAATTACTGTGAATAACACATTGCATTTTAAAATAATTGTCCTTTTGTTTTGTTTTTTATAGGAAAACATAACCAGAGAAACATATCTATGTCAGTAACTTTTGTTTCAGTTTCTGTGACCCCTCAAATATTTTAACATCCAATGACTGCATTGATAGAGACAGCTAGTAAATGAGAGAAATTTAAGGTACCGGTATGTAATCAAGTCATAAAGATCAAGTGATTCTCACCAAACCGCCTCCCACTACCGCGATCACTTTCCTCTTACTGCTGCTGTTTTCATGTGTGTATGTAGAAACAGTCTCCATGTTTAACAATCCTAAATTAGTGTTAAGAGGGTCTGCTGGAATTACTGACTGAGTTTCAAAGAGTTTCAAAGTAGGGTTTTGTGGTTATGAAGGAGGAGCAACACAAAGTCAAACATCGACCTGCCGGATCAGCAGATCACTTTTTATCACACCTTCATTCAGTCAGTCAGTCAGTGAGATCATCAAACCCAATCAAATTGCACACAAACACTCAAACACACACTTTTTAACACACGGTTAACATGAGATCTGTAAGAGTCAAAAACAATTTTTAATAAACGAAAAAATATGTTCTTTCATTATATGTCCTAACTACCGAATATAAAACTTGACTTATCAAATATATGGGTGTGACTCATAATATTCTTAACAATTGTAATATCACCACCTAGTGGAAGTGATCAAAATTACAAGGATTCGTGTTCGACGTCAGGACCACAACGTGACTACCTCAACGTTCAAATGGCTCAGTCTTTTTAATCGGTCGTTGCTATTTAATATTCATTCTGTAATCGTCGTGATTTGACAATATTTAAATACTCAGAATCCGTAATAATGAATTCAGGATTTCACCAAACAAAAAACTGCCGTGACCCGGATTCGAACCGGGGTTGCTGCGGCCACAACGCAGAGTACTAACCACTATACGATCACGGCGAGCCACCTACAGGACGAGGGCGAGGCAGAAAATTCAGAGGCATGATTGTTTAACAAGCCACATCGGCTGGGTTTTGCAATTTCTTTTGACATTTGAAGGCTTTAATTGAGTGTATTGATAAACAGCTCTTTCAGCAACTTACTTTCATGTTGTAAAACAAGAAATTTGTGCGTAAAAATGGACGTTCACCACTATTAGCTCAGAAGTTGCCTCATTAACTTTTATATTTAACGTTATTTCCTCTTATTCTGGTTCTACAAATCTTACAATCAGTTGGCATGCCATCTGTGACATTATGTTTCTGTGCTTATTTTTTGTCATGGTGACTTGTCAAAAAGTTTTTGAACAGTAAGCTTTTTAATGTTTTTTTTACAAGTCTCTTCTGCCCACCAAGCCTGCATTTATTCGATTCAAAATACAGCAAAAGCAGTAAAAATAGTTGAAATATTTTTACAATTTAAAATAAGTTTTCTATTTGAATATACTTTAAAATGTAATTTATTCCTGTGATTCCAAAGCTGAATTTTAGCATCACTGCAGTCACATCACATGATCCTTCAGAAATCATTCTAAGATTCTGCTTTGCTGCTCAAAAAACATTTATTATTATTATTATTATGTTGAAAACAGCTGAGTAGAATTTTTTCAGGTTTCTTTGATGAATAGAAATTCAGAAGAACAGCATTTATTTAAAATAGAAATCTTTTGTAATGTATAGGCCTACCTTGTTAAATAAAAAGTATTCATTTCTATAATTTATTTCCAGAAAATAAAAAATATATATACTGACTCCAAGCTATTGAATGGTATAGTGTATAATGGTACAAATATCAGATTTTTGTCATTATTTATGTCAGATAAATGCTGATCTTGGGATCTTTCTTTTCATCAAAGAATCCTGAATAAATGTACTCAACTGTTTAAACTGTTTAAATATTATTAATAATAGTAATAATAATAAATGTTTTTTGAACAGCAAATCAACATATTAGACTGATTTCTGAAGGATCGTGTGCCACTGAAGACTGGAGTAATAACACTAAAAATTTAGCTTTGATCACAGGAATAAATTACATTTTAAAATATATTCAAACAGAAAACAGTTATTTTAAATAGTAAAAATATTTCTAAATTTTACTGTTTTTGCTGTACTTTGGATCAAATAAATGCAGGTGAGAAGAAAAGACTTCTTTAAAAAACATTACAAATCTTACTGTTCAAATACTTTGGACTAGTAGTGTTTAATAGCATTTATTCAATTATTAATTATGCTTTTGTAAAATATTTAGAAAATTGTCAGCATATTTATATTTTTATACTTCTATAGTATAGTAAAAAAAAAAAAAAAACATGTTCCAGTTGTTTTTTTTCTGTTATCTTATTTTTGTACATACAGTTTTTTAAACAAACGTACATGTATAATGTTATGTTACTATGTAGGTAGCATGCTTCTCAGAAGTCCATTTCAGTGCTCTTTCTCTAATTCAATTCATGTTCCATTTATACCCAAATAACATGGAAGCCTGTAAACTATTTAAGACACTTTAAATGTGATTTAGGGGCAGTAAATTGCATTTTTGCATAGTAGTGATATAGTAATGCATAGTAGTGTGTTCTTGTTCTCGTCTGGGGTCGTTATGATAGTGTTGTTGGCTAGTTGACATTAAATGTCAAGCAATGACAGCAGTCAAAAAGACCTGCAGGATGACAAACTTAGTCAAGATCTTCATTTGTCAAACCATTTTCGAATTTAAACGATCTGTGATTAAAAACAATGACAAACAAAACATTTTTGACCAGTTACAGAACATAAAAACACACTTTCCGTTTACATATTATACGTTATGCCTTATAATCTTGATGTTTGCATAATGTCTACCCTTATAATAAAAGATTAGATCAGTAAACGTTTTAAGATGATGTGACTAGCACATCATAAAACAGTGGGAGAGAGAAACGAGAGAGAGAGCTGAACAGCTGGACGCTTAAATAAGAGGTCTCTTTAAATACTCAACGTGCCCGCTACTAAACCTGGATGTGGGTGTGGTCTGTTTCGTAACGTCAATCGTCCGCAAGGCGTGACTAAGCAATTCCAACTACTTCAGGGAAACAAATGGGTATTGTACACATGTTTAATATCAATACACGTTCCACCTGCGTTTATACATATGTGTAATAGTTACCATCTTATTTTAAATGTAAATTAACGAACGGCACATATAAGCGGCTTGTGGCTGATCTGCGATTGATTGGTTTTGTCTACAGAAATCATGGCGCCCTGACGTCTTCGGCGGAGTTTTGTTATCCAGTACTGAAGTATGCAGAAATGTGTTAGCCGGTGGACCTTTACAGCGAGTTATCTTCCGATTTTATGATATTTTCCACAGTTTTCATTCGAACTATTAGGTAAGTGTCAAATATATGGTTTGTTTTCTTTGTTCGTTTAGCGGCGGCCCGGTTCGCTGGCGTCGGGCTCGTGTGTTGCTATCGGGCGCGATAGCTTTAGCTAATGACACAGTGTTTCACAATGTCTCAACATATTTTTGTTTAAATTCTAAAGGTCTGTTGAATTTCTCGTTGGATTTTATAGAATTCAACAGTGAGTCTATTTAAAACTTAAAGCTCCACGAAAACGCTGGAAGCTAATTTAATTTACACTTGAAATAAACATAAAAAAAGTCAAAGTCAAACATATAACTATATCACTTAACTTACATGTAAAATAACTAACGTACTTAACCTAATCTCAACGTACTCTTAAACTAAACAGTTTAAATGTAAACCTTAACCAAGATACAATTTCGCTTTAACTGTAATACTAAACTTGCACTTGAACTAAGACACTAATTTAGACTGAACTTAAGTTTAAGTAAACTAATGGACTAAACGGACACTTACTAAAAGTTAGGCTAAAGTAGTAACCATTTAAACTAAATTTAGCACTTAAGTTAAAAACTGGCATTTAAAGTACAGAAATGAAAGTATATTAACACTAAATGATGTTTTAATTCACCTGTTAATCTAAACGGTTTCTAAATGTGACCCTGGACCACAAAACCAGTCATAAGGGTCAAATTTTTAAAACTGAGAATTATACAGCATCTGAAAGCTGAAAAAAAAAAGCTTTCCATTGGTGTATGGTTAGAATAGGACAATATTTGGCTGAGATGCAACTATTTAAAAATCTGGAATCTGAGGGTGCAAAAAAATACTAATATTGAGGAAAAAAAAAAGCCTTTAAACCTGTCTAAATGAAGTTTTTAGCAATGCATATTGCTAATCAAAAATTAGGTTTTGATACATTTACAAAATATCTTCATGGAACTTGCTATTGGGTGATATCTGTAGCTCATGACAGCTCAGTATTTCACAATGTCTCAACTTTTTTTTTTTTGTTTAAATTCTGAAAGTCTGTTGGGTTTTTATAGAATTCAACAGTCCATTTAAATCTTAAAACCCCATGAAAACGCTGGAAGCCGACTGGACTGTTTAAGCTTAGACTTAAACGAAACACTCATATCTAAATAACTTAAATTACGTACTTAATCTTATCTCAATTTACTCTTAAACTAAACCGTTAAAATTTAAACTTCAACCAAGATACAATTCGCTTAAACCGTAAGATTAAACTTGAGCTTGAACTAACCACTAATGTAGACTGAACTTAAGTTACAAGTAAACTAATGGATTAAATGGACGTTTACCAACAGTTAGGCAAAAGTAGTAACCATTTAAACTAAATCTAGCACTTAACTAAAAAAGTGACATTTAAAACTAAAAGAAAACTATATAAAACTAAATTAGGTTTTAATTCGCATGCTAATCTATATGGTATCTATATGTGACCTTGGACCACAAAAACAGTCATAAGGGTAAATGAAAATAAATCTGAAAGCTAAATGAATAAGCTTACCATTGATGTATGGTTTGTTAGGATAGGACAATATTTGCCTGAGATGCAACTACTTAAATCTGGAATCTGAGGTTGGGAAAAAAAAAATCTAAATATTGAGAAAATCTCCTTTTAAAGTTGTCCAAATAAAGTTCTTAGCATTGCATATTACTAATTAAAATATAAGTTTTGATATTTATGGTAGGAAGTGTAGAAAATATCTTCATGGAACATGACCTTTATTTAATATCCTGATGATTTTTGGCATAAAAGAAAATTTGATAACTTTGACCTATACAATGTATTTTTTAGGTTATTGCTAAAAGTATACCGGTGCTACTTAAGACTTGTTTTTATGGTCCTGGGTCACATATGTCTGATTGAAATTTACTTGACATTTAAAGTGTGTTTGCCCTTTGAAACTCCTCCTTATGAGAAGTCATCCATTAAGAGTTTGTTTAATAATGCCAGGCCTTTTAACTTTGCTTTTTTTATGTTTATCCAGACGTGTCTCAACTCTGTCTGTCAGAATGAGTGATCCGGCTGTACAGAGGGTGGTGAGCGATATCATTCGCTCTCCAGAAGACAAACGGGAGTATCGAGGACTTGAGTTTACAAATGGGCTGAAAGCCGTTCTCATCAGCGACCCCACCACTGACAAATCATCAGCAGCACTGGATGTCCACATAGGTACACAGAAATTGTTTGCTTTCTTTATTGTTTGCATACATCTCTCTGATTATTGCTTTCTGATCCCTTCTATTTGAATACAGGACATTTATAATTAACCTGAAGGACGTCTTAGCATTGACTCCTCGTTATCAATAACTACATTTTAACAGAATTGATTGGGATGCCTTTGTCTGTCTATCTGTAGCATTTCACGGCACAAAAAGCTGCTTTTAATAGTCCAGACCTTGATGGCTACCCTTGTCCTGGTTTTATGTCTTTGTTGCAGAGAGAAACTCAAAGCCCACGAGAGTTTTGAATAATTTCTTTTCTAAACAGACCACTCTGTACAAGTCATTGAAGCCTTCATTGTGTCGCATTGAATCTTTTCAGCCTTTTATTTGAGAGGAAAATAACTTTAAACAATCGATTTGAATTACAGCTGGAGCGCTGTCCAGTGTGTCAGCACAGACTTATGGCTGATGCCTGAAAGTGCAGCTTTCAACAACCAAATCACTTTAGAAAGCATGAGTGTTTGAAAAAGTCAATTGAATGAAATGGTGTTGAAATGTCTAAGAAGAGATGCAAATTATATATTCACTTATTAAACTTTTATTAAACTGTATTTTTTCCTTTTAAGGCTTTGTTAATGTTGAACACTATTCTAATTGGTTTTTAAATCCGAAAAGGATCAAAGGACCAGCTAAAAAAACTGATTAATCATTCACACAATTACACAATGCTGTCATCATGGCTCTTTTGCGTTTATTTCAGTGTCACAATGTTTGGGATTTGTGCAACTTTATTCTTGTAAACCATGAATTTGTTTCGAAATGCTGATCTGGGGAAAATGCATGAATGATTCTATTGTAAATTGTCCTATTGAATTGAGTAACTTGGTTTTGCAAGCAACTTGCACATTTGTGACCCTCTACCACATCAAATCTGGACCTAGAGATCCATTTTCCTGCAGAGTTTAGCTCTTACCCTAATCAAACACACCTGAGCATGCTAATCAAGGTCTTCAGGATCATTAGAGAATAACAGGTAGGTGAGTGTGATCAGGGTTGGAGCTAAACTCTGCAGCGCATTGGACCTCCAGGGTAAGATTTGGGGAACCCTGCTCTACCACAAAACCAGTCATAATGGTGTGTTTTTTTTTTTTTTTTTGGTTTTTTTATTGATAAACTGAATAAATAAGCTTTCCATTGATGTATGACTTGTTAGGATATGACAATATTTGTCCTAGATGCAACTATTTGAACATCTGGAATCTTAAGTGTTCAAAAAATCTAAATGTTGACAAAATTGCCCTTTAAATTAGTCCAAATGAAGTTCTTAGCAATACACATTACTAATCAAAAATTAAGTTTTGATATTTATGCTAGGGAATTTACAAAATATCTTCATAGAACATGATATTTACTTAATATCCTAATGAAATCAATAATTTTGAGCCATTCAATGTATTTTTGGCTATTGCTACAAATATACCTGTGCTACTTAAAACTGGTTTTGTGGTTCAGGGTCACATTTGTGTTCATTTAACTTCCTATATTTTATTTTATTGCTTTTCAGATTACAAACTAAATGAATTTGAATTGTAATTGTGCTTCTTGTCTGAACAGCACCTAAAGACTTAAACCTGTCTGTCTGACTGACTAATATATTGTGGTAGAGCTGGGGCATAAACAAGGTCACTGTGTTAAGACTGTGACTTAAGAACTAGTTTGACTAACTAGTGGGTAATCAGTATTACTTTTTGGATTCAAATTAAACCAGTTTAGGTTTTTATGTAATTAACTTCTAAAAGTTACGACTGGTCTTGCAGAAAAAAATTAGATGACTAACTTAAGATCAGTTTAAGCAGTTTATGCAACCGGCTACAACTGGTGTTCTAATGCCATTAATACCGTAGCTTACCTTCATGCAGACCTTTGTCTGACCTTTTTAACTATGGGTTTAAGTTTTTGAATATGCCTGAACCTGTCATCATCTAGTGAAGTTAACTTGACACAAGTTTGTCAGGCACTCTTTTTTGTGTCAGAGTGCAAGCTATCAGTTGTCTTGTGCTTCATCTCCTACTTTTTTTATTTTTATCTTTTTACCATCCTGCAGGTTCTTTGTCAGACCCTGATAACATTTCAGGACTGGCCCACTTCTGTGAGCACATGCTGTTTCTGGGAACCGAGAAGTACCCCAAAGAGAACGAGTACAGTCAGTTTTTGAGCGAGCATGCCGGCAGCTCCAATGCCTTCACCAGTGGAGAGCACACCAATTACTATTTCGACGTATCCCATGAGCATCTACAAGGGGCTTTGGACAGGTAAATGACTCCAAAAAAAGACCAATTTGTGAATTATTAAAGAGCCATCTGGAATGCTGGTCTGTTTTAGATGCTGAAGAGTGATGTGTATGTGCTGTTTGAACTTATGAAAAGGTGAACAGGGTTTAGACCTTCAGGTGTCACGATGCCTTTCGGTGTAGAGTTACATGTCCTGGAGGAATCGGGTTGCTGGGATGTAGAGAGGAGAGTTTTCCCAGAGCCCATCTGCTCCTGTGACCCAGAACACCACCTGCTCATTGAAACATTTGAATGATTCATAATTAATCTCCAAAAACTGGGTCATGACGGAGAATTTTGCAAACGTATCAGACCTGACATTTAGGAAGCAGTTTTTTGACGGGTAATAAGTGTGTAGGATGTGTTTTGAGGGTGTGGAAAAAGCTGAGGCAAACAATAGCAGCCATTAGAAATTAATCAGACACATAGTGAATTGGATTTCTGAAAGCGCACCTGCCTCTCTGAAATTCTGATTGGTCAACCAATGTTAATTCTGAACTCTGGTTTGCAATGCAGAATGTCAAAACATGCAATGCACTGTCCTTGTCTTTGGATGCTTAGATGCATCATAATCTAGTCTGTAGGCACACTTAAGCTTGCCATTTGTCCATTTTAATGTCAGACTCACCAGATTATTAGAGGATTATCTCTTAAAGTCTGTGTATTATGGTGTATTATGTTTATTTATATTATATATTTTTGACCCTGTTCCATATTTAAGTGTTTTTTTCTTTCCCCTTCTCTCCCCTTGCATAATTGTGACTCTGGACCACAAAACCAGTCTTAAGTAGCACAGGTATATTTGTAGCAATAGCCAACATTACGTTGTCTGGGTCGAAATTATAACTTTTTCTTTTATGCAAAAATCATTAGGATATTAAGTAAAGAGCATGTTCAATGCTATTATTTTGTAAATTTCCTACTGTAAATGTATCAGAGCTAAATTTGATTAGTAAAATGCAGTGCTAAAAACTTTATTTGGACAACTTTAAAGGTGATTATCTTACTATTTTGAAATGGTTGTATCTCGGCCAAATATTGACTTAAATCTCAATTTCAAAAAAAGTCCAGGGTCACATTTGTGATAAACTGTGTAGATCACCATGTCACTGCAGCAGTGCTACTCTCATTGTGTACATTTATTTGCATGGCAGTTGCTCTTTGTGTCAATTTGCATGGTTTTAATTTCAGATTTTATTTATGCAAATGATTTCAAACAGGAACATGTAGTGTTCTCCAGCTGTAAGCTGACATTGATTGAACAGATTTTATATAAACAGTGCATTACATGGTGTTTGACTGACTTTGTCTTGTAGATTTGCCCAGTTCTTCCTCTGTCCACTGTTTGATGAGAGCTGTAAGGACCGCGAGGTGAACGCAGTGGATTCAGAACACGAGAAGAACCTCATGAATGACGCATGGCGGCTGTTTCAGTTGGAGAAAGCCACTGGGAACCCCAAACATCCTTTTAGCAAGTTTGGCACTGGTATGGAAATGCTTCACGCCTGATTTAATCTTTTATGTGGATACTGTCCTATCTTGCCTGTTTGAAGACCTAGGTTTATTTCAAATTCCTTTTTTCTCCCCATCACAGGCTACTGCTACTGTAACTCTATACTTTATCCTCTAACTTTCTACTGTCCTTCACTGAGAATGATGTCTAGATCAATTTAGCCTAATCTACTTTGAGAAGATTTATTTTTGCCCGGAATAGCCAGATGGTGGCGGCCTTGACTTATATAAGGCTTGCTTGCTCTCTTAAAAAAAAAAAAAAAACAATTTGTTCTGTCCTTTACCTTCATAATAACCAGCACCATTTAGAGAGAAACAGATGTGCATTCAATTAATGAAAAGAATGCTGTCAAATAAATGTTTATTGGTGTTTAAATCAGCCTTTCTGGTTTAGAAAGATTAAGGTTTAGCTCAAACCAATCTAATTTAAAATACAATTATTGATAATACAAATTTCAGTCCAATAAAATGCTCTCCAACTTATGTATTTGTTAGTGTTTTGCAGCAAAAGTTAATATTCTTAACTGTTGTTTGTATGAGGAATATCACTTTTGCCAAATGTTACCCTGGACTGCAAAGCCAGAACTAAATCAGCCGAATATAAGTTTTCCATTGATGTATGGTTTTGTTAGGATATGACAATAGTTGGCCGAGATACAACTATTTGAATATCTAAAATCTGAGGGTGCAAAAAAATCTAAATATTGAGAAAGTTGTCCAAATGAAGTCCTTAGCAATGTATATTACTAATCAAAAATTAAGTTTTGATATATTTGCGGTAAGAAATGTACAGAATATCTTCATGGAACGTGATCTTTACTTAATATCCTAATTATTTTTGGCATAAAATTAAAATCTTATATAATCTAATAATTTTCACCCATACGATGTATTTTGTGGTCCAGGGTCACAAATGTTTCTTCATCTGTAGCCTTAGACTACCAAGCGATTATTGACTACCTGTATGTTCTTGCTTGTTATTGTCCACAAATTTGTGTTGTTTGTGTTTTTGTCTAAGGCAATAAGTTAACCCTTGAGACAAGGCCATCTCAACAGGGCATTGATATCCGTAAGGAGCTGCTCAAGTTTCACTCCACCTACTATTCCTCCAACCTGATGGGATTGTGTGTGCTGGGCAGAGGTCAGTCATTAGCCACACAAACCAACCTTAAATCGATTTCTTATATTTTACACTTGCTGTTTCGTCTTTGATCTGCAGGCTTATCCCTTTCACTCTGTAAAAAAAAATAAATCCAAAAACCTTCAGCTAACAGTCTTAGATATTTGAATGTAAATGTAGCTGACAGTAAACGTAATGATCTGTGAGCTCCATTCAAGGCACGGCAGATTTCTCACTTCGGTCGCAGTCTGATGCTGAATCTTTCATGAGACTTTCCTTGTTCGTTGTCTTTCTCTTGAATGATTCATAGTTTGTTTTTGCACAGACTAGTATGTGTTCTGAAGGGTGAAGAGATGAAGTTTTCAGTTTGAGTTTAACATTGCCCCTCACTTTTTTTTTTTTTTTTTTTTTTTTTTTAAAGAGTCGCTGGATGATTTGACATCTATGGTGGTGAAGCTTTTTGGTGAGGTCGAGAACAA
The DNA here is from genome assembly GCF_049309525.1 of Garra rufa. Lineage (NCBI taxonomy): Eukaryota > Metazoa > Chordata > Actinopteri > Cypriniformes > Cyprinidae > Garra > Garra rufa. The sequence goes on along the minus strand of NC_133362.1, from coordinate 10,994,632 downwards.
GAATGTCCCCATTCCAGAGTTCCCATCACACCCTTTCCAGGAAGAACACTTGAGGGTGAGATTTAAACCACAGTCGTGTATTGCACCCTAAACCTGCTCCCTGTTGGAGACATCTAATAGAAATGTTGCATCAGAACTGACCTTTTGGTTTTATACACTACTGTTTAAAAGTTTGAGGTCAGTAAGATTTATTATTTTTCAAAGGTGTGTTTTCAGCTAAGCTAAGGTGCATTTATTTTTTAGAAAATACAGTAGAAAAACAAAACCGTGAAATATTATAAATAAAACATCTGTTTTAGGGTTGGGCGATGTCGACCAATTTTGCATCGTACGATGTCCAATGTGAAACATCGCGATGGATGATTGCTACGGCGGGGGTGTGGGATGGTTGTTGTTAAATAATTAATTCATAATGAATTAATTGTAGCCTATGTTTCCACCAGTGCTTAATTTGAGACGGATTTTTAAAGATCCGGCATTAACAAGTGCATTAGATCATGACAGTGCGTGCGTGCGTGCATACGAGACAGCAAGGTTTTTATGTAGATGTATTTGGAGGATGTGTGTTGGTCCTTAACATATTTACAATCAGTCAGCTTTTTAAAGTTCAAAATAGCTCTCTCATTGACTGCTTACTGCTTAACCCACTCTCTCCAAACGCATTTAATGAGCAGCGGAATGTTTAGAGAGAAAGTGTAATATCAGAAATAATACCAAATCAAGTGAAATATTATGTATTAACATTATAAACACTAAGGCCCGGTTTCGCAGACAAGGCTTAAGCCTAGTCCTAGACTAAAATGTAAGTCTGAGTTGTTTCAACTGAAATAAAATTGCACTGATTGATTTTAAAATATATCAGTGCCTTTGTTTTGTCTCAAGATGCACACCAGTAATGTTTTTTTCTAAGCATGTTTATAAAAATTACTTAAATGTCCTAATTGAACTATGGTCTAATCCTGGCTTAGTCTAAGCCCTGTCTGGGAAACCGGGCCTATAAATATAGCTATAAGTTAGTTACCCTGACTCCAAAATGAATCATTTAAACGTACCGGAATTCAGAACAGAACAGGAATGAAACAAAATATATTAAGGTAAGAACCAAAACAAAGCGAAACTTAAAATAGCAGGCGTTGGGCTCACGCATACCTCTAATTCGGCACAAATCCAAGTGTTTCCATATTCCCAATGTATTTGAATGATAAACTGTTATTTATAATGTATACTAGGCTTTGTATTGTACATTCGTATTTCGATGGAAAATGTATATTCTCTTTTTTTTTTATTTTTTATCCAAGCTCTGTTTGTTATGGTGAAACCATGAAAAAGGCATATTTGGTGTAGTTTATTTAATCTAATTTAATTAAAATTATTTAGATTTTTTTTTTTCTGCTGTTTTTGTATGCCTCATTTATTAACGTAAACGAACTAGTTTGTGTAATTCGTTTGGAGTTCACTGAAATTTGTATTGTGATCGCTAACAACGTCCTTGTTAATATTTCCTCATAATAATAAAATAAGTAAAGATGCGGAAATTGAAAGCATTTCATTTGGCTATATAGTGTGATTAAGTGTGTGTTTTTCGCGAGCGGGTTGCTGCTGCGGCGGGACGGGGCCGAGGATCGCGATGCCGGCTCAGCATCGTGATGTCTATTGGCCATCGACGATGGCATCGAATTTAATATTTTTAAATGCAAATTATTCCTGTGATGGCGAAGCTGAATTTTCAGCATAATTACTCCAGTCTTCAGTCTCACGTGATCCTTTAGAAATCATTCTGTAATAATTTTGTGCTCAAGAAATTTATTACTATCAATGTTGAAAACGCCTGAGCTGCTTAATAAAATGCTCAAAAGAACAGCATTTAGTTAAAATGATTACATTTAGTGTTTAAAGTTAAAATTAAAGATTGTATTTCTTTTTTCCAATTAAAAAAAGTCTTTTTCTTACCATCTTACTAAACCCAAACAATAGTTTAAAGCAGTTGAGTTTTAGAACAAGTATTTGTGATGCATTAAGCTCATGTTTGTAGCACATAATTTCCTTTTTCTTTTAAGGAATGTTCTTTTCTTCTGTTTTCTTTGTATCTGATTCTATCTCCAATTGTTCTTTCTTCTCTGCAGCAATTTTATAAAGTTGTACCTATCAAGGACATTAGAAACTTGTATGTGACCTTCCCTATCCCAGACCTGCAGAAGTACTACAAATCAAATCCAGGCCATTATCTGGGCCATCTGATTGGACATGAGGGTCCAGGGAGTCTTTTGTCTGAGCTCAAAGCTAAAGGTTTGTCAGGAAAGGTTGCTTCTTCTCTGAATGGCCAAATTATAAAACGTGCAAAAGATTATAAGATAATTTGCGGCTATAGGTCCTTGCACACAGAATTTAAAATATTTGCATGTGAAAAAAATAAATAGGACCTCATCTTGTCAACCACGTTTGCACACTGCATCCAAAACTTTCGTCCGTCATGAAAATTGGATGGGGTTTAATTTTCTGGGCTTTTGGCATCTGAAGAAAAGCATACAAAAACTGTGCAAGGACCTTAAGATTTTTAAGGTTGCATCTGACTTGTAAAAATGGTTTGGATCCATACATTTTAGATCTCAGGCATGCATTGTGACTGATTCATGGATGCACTTTTTTTCTCAACTCAGGATGGGTGAACACGCTAGTCGGAGGCCAGAAAGAAGGAGCTAGAGGATTCATGTTCTTCATTATTAATGTGGACCTGACAGAAGAGGGGCTGTGTAAGGACATGGAGTGTTTTTGTGTGTGTGTTTGGTGCTGGTCAGTATGTTTTTGAAGGCTTGAGCTGTATTTCCTGTCTCCAGTGCATGTTGAGGATATCATCTTCCACATGTTCCAGTATATTCAGAAGCTGCGGACGGAGGGCCCTCAAGAGTGGGTCTTTCAGGAGTGTAAGGTATGAACATGCTTGTTACAGTAGAGTCCTGCATTGTGGAAAATGTGGAATTTATGAATTCCAGTCATGAAAATGGAATTTAGTGTGTAACATAATGTCATGTAATTTGGATGAATAAATAAATAAATCAAAAGTAGAGCACAAACTTTCTCATTCCAAACATCTGACAAACAACAGATGGTTTTTCATACAGTGCTCCTTGCAATGATTTGTCTCTACATTTTGTTTTTGCAGGATTTGAACACTGTGGCTTTCAGATTTAAGGATAAGGAACGTCCTCGTGGATACACGTCCAAAGTGGCTGGTCTACTGCATGTAGGTGTTTCTCATGAAAGACTTTAAAAGGTTGTCACCATGGCTACAGTTGCTCATGTCATCAGAGTGCTGCTCAGTTTTGTCAGGAGATCATGGCCTGTGTTTCATTTTAATTATTTTGAGTGTGTGTACTGAATGCCACAGTATGCTGCATTCTGTCTACTACAAAAATAGTGTTTGGAACAGCATGCATCAACATACTAATTGAACAGTATTGTGTAACTTGGCTGGAGATTTAAAGAGAAGTAGCTGTTTTGCATTTTTCAAGGATATTGCTTCTGGCTCAGTCGTCACTTTGGAAATGTAAGGTTGGGTGCATTGTATTGTAGGATGGTGTAAAATATAAATGTTAACATTGAAAAAGGTTATGAAAAGATGAGATTCTTTGAGAGCAAAAAAATTATATTTCTGAGTGTAACGCCCATTTCTCTGTGTGTCAGTACTATCCGCTGGAGGAAATCTTGGCTGCAGAATACTTGCTGGAGGAATTCAGGCCAGACCTGATTGAGATGGTGCTTGATAAACTGAGACCGGAGAATGTCAGGTGAGGCACACAAGGGGGTCTTTCACTTTTGTAACATGTATACACACGTGTGTGTGTGTGTGTGTATAACTTATAAAAGAAAGCAATCAATAATCCCATATTAAACTGAAACCCTGTGGATGGTGTTACTAGGGCTGGGTTTAGATTATTCACAAGCTTACGATTTGATTTCCAATTTGACAGATTGTTTTGGATATATAGCAGGTACAGTTCATGCCAGAAAATCTCTCAACAAATGCTGTAAAATATACACGAGTGTCATTGTTACTACATTATCGAAGGTTTGAAATGCTTAAATTACACTCAGTGAAGGTTTTTTATAATGAAGTTCTGATTTTTTTTTTTTTTTTTTGACTCCAAATTTGTTTTTAAAATATAAAAATTTAAATGGTGGCCATCCTAAAAACATGGCTGATTTATTTAAACATAAATTAAACATTGAAGAACAGTAAAAATTTAAATGAAAAATTCAAATGTTATATGGTGCATATTTAGCAAAATGCTTTTCTTTAGAGTAAATATTTTTACCTGACGAATGAGTTTATAGTCACAGAATATGTTTTTGTGAGGTAAATGTGACATTTACAAGCTGTTAGATTGATGTCTGCATGGTAGAAACACTGAGCGATTGCATTTAGCAGGATACAGATTTTGGTGAGTTTGACTCTTTTAACATGCCTTCGAATGCTTATTTATCATTGTTTTGTTCTAAAATTGGTAATAAATGGAAGAGCTTTATCTTAAACTGAGGCACTACAGTGATCTGTTACTCCATATTAAACACTAAAATGGATGCTAAAAAAAAATATAGTAAAATGGACAGAATTTGAAATCTGAGACTTTTTCATATCAAAAGTAACAAACCTTATTGCAATTTATTGGATAAGAGGCGCATTACAATGTTCTGTTCATTAACTGAAAACAAGCTAGACTAATCGATTCTTGAGATTTAAGTATCAATATAGTCATAAAAATGAGAATTAAAATCAAGAAATCCTTTTTGTTTTGTTTTTGCCAAGCCCTAGGTGTTACCCTGATGAAAATGTTGCAGATGGATCTGAAAGCTGTTTAGAGTTCCCTCAGGATAAGATTAGTTTAATCCAGCCATTGGCTGCTCTCTTCAAAGGCCTACTGAAGGAGCTTCATATTTGAACCTGTGCAAAGCAAATATCAGCTTCTTTAATGTATTGCTGCTCAGGGCCAAACTGGGCTCAGATTGCTTTGTTTTTTTTTTAAACTGGATCTTCCTGTGTTTGTAAGAATCCCACTTCAGATTCTCACCGATGTGATGAAGGCTTTTGAATTCAATTTCCTTTCCAGCTTTAAAAGAGCGTTTGTCTCTGTTTGAACTGCATCTCAACTCATATCATTGCAAGTTTGCAACTCTTGTGGTGTTTTGGGTTTGAAAGAGCTCGTAGGGTCGCTGTATTGTACCATTCAGGTCTAGATAAAATACTTTGCATTTAGATCTGGTGATTTACTGCTTGTCATACCACTTTTTGTGTGATTGGCTACAACACTGACCTTGCTAAAAGCTCTGCAACACTAGATGTCCAATGTCTCACATAGCCAGACTTCTGGCTATCTGTGAAAATCTGATCTAGCCCTTTCTGGCCAAGAACTGCCAACTTGGACAGCTAGACACCATCTGTACCATATTTAAAATGACCAAGCATGGTTATTGTGACATTTAGCAGTGGGTTTTCCGGAAACCGAAATGACATTTTCTCTTGTATCCTGTTTAATTTTAATTTGGTGTTCATAAATGTCACAAACTTTGCCAAATCCACCAACTAGTTCTTCCTCAGAAGTGCACATTGTAGAAACCCAGTATCTTGTAAACACTGCTTTTGGTTTTCCAGTAGAATTTAATAAAAGTCTGAGTGCTGGAAATGAGTGCACCAATCAAATCTAAGCTTGCCAGATTTAAAAAAAAAAAAAAAAAAAGCGCTTCCTGTTTTTATGTGCACTAAGCACAAAGCACAAGTGAATGGTTTGGGACTTTTATATCCTGCTGGTAACCTTGTGTGATTTCGGTCTAATTCTAGAAAGAGTGTTCAGGGTTTTACACAGAATCGATTTGGTGCTCTTATGTAATTGATGCAGGGGAGTCCAAAATAGCCTGTCATTGTTTCAAAAGTTCTCTATTAATCCCGGCTGTCCAAATTGTCCAGAAATGGCACATTGATCTAAAGCTCTATACAGTAGATTGAGAAGCTCCGGGAAACCTGAACCTTTGATTGATGTAATGACCATAATTCTGAATCTATTTACTGAGCCAAAGATTTGATAAAAGCAAAATTGCATGGCCCATTTTCCCCAAGGGAACTGTGATAAATGGACGATGTCGTGCTGTGTCTGGTGCAGTGATCTTACAATTCTTCTGGCTGCGCTTCTTTCTTTTAGGGTCGCTGTAGTCTCCAAATCGTTTGAAGGACAGACGGACCGGACTGAAGAGTGGTATGGCACACAGTATAAACAGGAAGCCATTACTGATGAGGCTATTAAGGTGAGACACTTAGTGTTTTTTCTTTTCTGTTAAAAGTACATACACGCACATTATCTTATTCACAATTGCTAGTGGTGAATGGTCTGAATGGGTAACTAAAAAGGTTGTAGGGGTGATATTATGAGCACTGTATGTTTGATGAAAGGGGACTGAGCTGTGACATTCACAAATCAGCTTATTTAGTAAAAGATGTACACTACCAGTCAAGTTTTTGAATGGTAAAATTTTTAATGTTGTTGCTGTTGAAGTCTCTTCTGCTCACCAAGGCTACATTTATGTGATACAAAGTACAGCAAGTAAAATTTTACTGTTTAACTTTTCTATTTGAATATATTTTAAAATGTAATTCATCTCTGATTTCAAATCTGAGTTTAGTATCATTACTCCAGTCACATGATCCTTCAGAAATCATTCTAATATTTGCTGCTCGAAAAACATTTGTTGAAAAAGTATTTTATTTTTTTCAGGTTTCTTTGATGAATAGAAGGTTCAAAAGAACAGCATTTATCTGAAATGGAAATGATTTGTAACAAATGTTTTTGTAATCACTTTTGATTTCTTTCCAAAATTATTTTATTTTAGATAAATGCTGATCTTTGAATCTTTCTATTCGCCAAAGAATCCTGAAACAAATGTACTCAACTGTTTTTAAATGCTAAATGTTTTTTTCAATTGCAAATCAGCATATAAGAAAGATTTCTGAACAATCATGTGACACTAAAGACTGCAGTAATGATGATGAAAAATTTAGCTTTGATCACAGGAATAAATTGTTTAAAAATGTATTCAAATAGTAAACCATTATTTTTAAATGGTACAACTATTTCAAAATTTTACTGTTTTAGCTGTACTTTGGATAAAATTAATGCAGGCTTGGTGAGCAGAAGAGATGTCTATAAAAAAAAATATATATATAAGTTTTTGAGCAGTAAGATTTTTAGTGTATAAACTACTCTAGCAGACTCATTTCATCTTTTGTGTACTGTACTTACTATAATTTGGGGGGGGAATAAATGGTTTCCTTTTTTTGTTTCAGAAATGGCAAAGTGCCGACCTCAATGGAAAGTTCAAACTGCCAATGAAGAATGAATTCATCCCAACAAACTTTGAGATTTATCCTCTAGAGAAGGATTCCCCATCTGTCCCCACTTTGATAAAGGTATGTTTTGCTTAAATCCATTTTGTATAATTTACACTATAATTTGACCTGATTTGCTTAAAGTCTCTCATTTCTTCCTTTTTTTTAGGACACAGCAATGAGCAAAGTTTGGTTCAAACAGGATGACAAGTTTTTCCTGCCCAAGGCTTGTTTAAACTTTGAGTTTTTCAGGTAGGTTTACCATAAAAACTGTACATATTAGTGATTGTCTATTTGTTTTAGATTTTGCATAAAAGTGACACATTAATGGTAGGATACGAAGTTGTCAATTTATGTGTCGGGAGAATTTTTTTATATGCTAAATATAACTTTATTAATTATAAATATTCAATTTATTTTGATTTTAGTGTAAAATATGATTTGAGCATGTTTTTGACAGATTTGCTCATGAGATTCACTCAAAGATTTTGATGTAAAAATGTTCATTGCTCTTCAGGTTTTACTGATTGTCTGTTTTAGATTTTGCATAATAGTGACAATTATTAATGGTAGGGTACTAAGTTGTCAGTTATGTGTCGGAAGAATTCATTTTTATTTTAATATGCAAAATATAACTTAAATGCAATTTATTTAGATTTTGGCGTAAAATATGATCTGAGCATGTTTTTGACTATCTTTGAATCTCATTTTTGAGTGAATCTGTCAAACATACTGTGATCACATTTTACACTAAATATATAACATTTAAATCAAAGTTGCATATATTTTTATTTTGCATATAAAAAAAATTATTCTCCTAATTGTCACTGCAAAATCGAAAAAAAAAAAAAGACAATATCAGTAAACTAAAGAGAAATGAACATTTTTACATAGATTCACTCAAAAGAGGTTCACTCAAAGATTTTATGTAAAAATGTTCATTACTCTTGTTTTACTGATTGTCTGTTTTAGATTTTGCATAATAGTGACAATTATTAATGGTAGGGTACTAAGTTGTCAATTATGTGTCAGGAGAATTCATTTTTATTTTTATATGCAAAATATAACACATGCAATTTATTTTGATTTTGGTGTAAAATATGATCTGAGCATGTTTTTGACAATCTTTGAGTGAATCTCATTTTGAGTAAATCTGTCAAAAACATGCTCTGATCATATTTTACACTAAATATGAAAATATATGCAATTTCTTTTGATTTTAATGTTCTATTTTGCATATAAAAATAAAAATTCTCCCGACACATAATTGACAACTTGGTACCCTACCATTAATAATTGTCACTATTATGCAAAATCTTAAGACAATATCAGTAAAAACTGAAGAGCAATGAACCATTTTTGCATAGATTCGCTCAAATGAGATTCACTCAAAGATTTTATGCAAAAATGTTCATTGCTCTTCAGTTTTTACTGATTGTCTAGATTTTGCATAATAGTGACAATTATTAATGGTAGGGTACCAAGTTGTCAATTGTGTCAGAATTCATTTTTATTTTAATATGCAAAATATAACTTTTTAAAATCAAAAATTGCATATTTTTATTTTTAGTGTAAAATATGATCTAAGCATGATATTTTCTTTTTTCCACCCAGCAGTGGTGCAGTGTCAGGCTTTTGCTGTGATAGAAAGACTAATTTATAAACCATTAACTATAAAAGTACAATTAAATTTTTCAGAGACCGACCCTTCGTACTAAAGTTACAAGTGACAGGGTTTATCACATGCGTTTTTTCCACAGCCCGTTTGCGTACGTGGACCCGTTGCATTGTAACATGGCGTATTTGTACCTTGAGCTGCTCAAGGATTCCCTGAACGAGTATGCATATGCAGCCGAGCTAGCCGGCCTGAACTATGACCTCCAAAATACCGTCTATGGGATGTATGTAAGTATCCTACAGTCCCCCATGCCATTGTTTCCCAACATGCTCCTCCTGTGAGGACGACAGTCCAACCTCACACACAAACAAATGTCTACCAGTGTAGCTTTGTTTGTGGCCTTTACACAGCAAAAGCTCTTCTCATTCTTTTCAGTGTTGTTTTTCTTTCCCCCGTGTGTAGAAGTAGATTAGCTTCAGAGTAGTGCCGGAGCTGAGGCTGCATATTCATACTCTGTGGTCCCTCTCAACCCCGTTTTCTTTTTGTCTTGTCATGACCCTTTCATACAAATATCACTCCATTTGTGTCCCCCTCCCCTTTTTTTCTTTCTTCCATCCTGCTAGTCGCTACCTATATGCAGACCCAGTGCATTGCAACATGACTTACCTGTTTCTCAGGTTGTTGAAGGATGATTTGAGAGAGTATACATATGCAGCCCGCCTGGCAGGGTTGGTCTATGGCATAGCCTCAGGAATGAATGCCATCCTTGTAAGTATGGTGATTAGCCACTCCCCCTTTTGAGAGAGGGGCGGTGTTTGGGTGAAGGGCGGAGCTTGAGGCTTGTGAGTTTGCAGGGTTGCTTGTCTGTTAAATTCTGCTGCTTTCTGCAGATTGTTGGGATGTTTATTTCTTCGAAATTTCTCCGGTTATTGTATTTTGTGTTAGACTTCGTTTTTTTTTTTTTTTAAGACACACGCCCCCAAAAAAATCTTATCAGTACCTACAAGCCTTATGTAGTCCATATGACCTGTGGTGCTTTATTTTGATTCTTTTGTATACATTTTGAAAGATTCTTGGAAAGAATAGACCAAATTTTAAGTTAATTCTTGCATGTATTGAAATGGACGTCTGGATGCACAATATTAAAATGTCACTAACATCAAATATTCATGTTTTTTTTTTTTTTGTGTGTGAGACCAATCATCAGATTTTAAATTTGGCAACCCTTACTTGTATCAGGCCAAATCTTAAGCTGAAGGTTAAAAAGTAGAAAATAACTTTGGTGTTGTATCTTAAAGCAGTGGTTATTGGTGGTATGTTTGGCTTCTACAAAATATTTTTATTGTAAAGTTTGTTTCTGATGGTTGAGTTATTGCACTGTCAATCTAGTCAACTAACTCTGCTTTTTTTTTTTCTTTCTATTATTATTTTTTTTTTTTTTTTTTTTTTTTTTTTTAAAAGACTTCCTTCCAGCCTAGTCTAAGTGTTTACTGATGTTCAGATGAATCTCATAAGTATTTGTGACCTTGGACCACAAAACCAGTCTTAAGTAGCATGGGTGTATTTGTAACAATAGCCAAAAATACATTGCATGGGTCAAAATTATTGATTTCTTTTATCCCAAAAACGTTAGGATATAAAAAAGATCATGTTCCATGAAGAGATTTTGTAAATTTTCTACCATAAATATCAAAAATTATTTTTTGATTGGTGATATGCACTGCTAATATTTGGACAATGTTAAACTAATTTTTTTCTCAGTATTTAGATCAGCTTTTAGATGTATAAATGAGGATTTAAGGATACATTGAAGATAGATTTAGAATTTTTTTTATTTTATTTTTTGTGCCAGAAAGATACTGCTCTAACTGCAAAAAATATATATTTGTTGTATAGTAGTTTTGTTAGTGTCTTACAGTGTAGCTATTTATTTATTTTGTATTTTTTGGGTTACTTAAGGCAAGACACTACCGATGATTAGGTAAAATTTTAACTAATTAATATTTGCATACTTCTCCTGTTAATTAATCGCAGTAAATTTAAGACTTGAATTACAAGTTTCCTGAATGTTTTGTTTAAATATGTAAATTAAGCTTTATCTGATTAAATATGCCGTAGTTTGTATAAATTTCCAGAACAGAAATCTGGACATGGATAAAGGCATGTTCAGGTGAAAAGGTAAAAGCGTTCAACTTTTGAATGCAAGTGCTACTGGATATTTTTTATTTTGGAGAACAAAATCAATTTTGAAGGCCTTCGAAGATATATACACTACCAGTCAAATGGTTTTGGACAGTCAGATTTTTAATGTTTTTAAAGGTGTGTTTTTTTTTTTTTTTTTTTTTTCTGCTCACCAAGCCTGCATTTATTTGATCCAAAGTACAGCAAAAAGTAAAATTTAGAAATTTTTACCATTTAAAATAATTGATTTCTGTTTAAATATATTAAATTTGTGATTTCAATGCTGTTTTTTTTTTTTTTTTTTTTTTAGGATCATTGCTCCAGTCACATGATCCTTCAAAAATCGAATATTTTGATTGCTGTTTTCA
>NC_133362.1:10918741-10982593 GCF_049309525.1 Garra rufa | reverse complement strand
TTTAAATATATTAAATTTGTGATTTCAATGCTGTTTTTTTTTTTTTTTTTTTTAGGATCATTGCTCCAGTCACATGATCCTTCAAAAATCGAATATTTTGATTGCTGTTTTCAATGTTTATGTTTTTGAGCAGCAAGAGTAGTTTGTGTTTTTTTTTTTTCTTTTTTTTTCTGTCAGGTTTCTTTGAATAAAGTTAAGAACAGCATTTATCGTCACTTATGATTAAAAATGTGTGTATATATATATATATATATATATATATATATATATATATATATATATATATATATATATATATATATATATATATATATATATATATATATATATATATATATATATATATCAAAAATTGAGCTTTAAATTTATTTCAGTTTAAAGCATCCTTGCCAAAGTGTTAATTCCTTTCCAAGAAAATGGTATAGTGTATAATGTTACAAAAGCTTATTTCAGATAAATGCTGAACTTTGTATTCATCAAAGAATCCTGAAAAAAATTTTACTCAACTGTTTTAAATATTGATAATAAATGTGTCTTGAACACCAAATCAGCATATAAGAATGATTTCTGAAAGACACTAAAAAGTGGAGTAATGATTCTGAAAATTTAGCTTTGATCACAGGAATAAATTCCATTTTAAGATATATTCAAATAGAAATTGGTTAATTTAAATGGTAAAAATATTCTAAAATTTTTGCTGTTTTGCTTTGAATCAAATAAATGCAGGCTTGGTGAGCAGAAGGTACTTATTTTAAAAAAACATTAAAAATCTTACTGTCCAAAAACCTTTGACTGGGTGAGTATTTTAACTCAAATCTAAAGATGCAAAGAGAAAAAGTGTAATAAATCCTTAAATGTGCATTTTGGATCTTTTCTTTCCACTAGCCTGAAAGAAGACACCTTATGGAAGCAAAATAGCTCAATCACAACATTTACCAGTACATGTAGTGTCTTGTCTTAATGGGTATCTTAACTTTTTAGCTGCTTCAGCTTTGTCTTCCCAAGTTGCTTTAAGTAGCTTTCCCATCACTGGATGGGATCAGCTGAGATGGATGTTAATATCAGAAATAAAACAGCCGACTGATGTTAGGATGGCGTGGCAAAGCTGGGTTGCTCGTAACCTCACTTATTGTGATTCACTTACTACTTACTGTTTGCACACATTAATCCCAATCTGAATGCACTGCATTGATGGTTGTCTGAAGATGTAACTTTTGAATTGTAATGTTGTTTTAGTCTTTTTTGCATTAGCTCATGCATCTGTGCCAAGCTTTGTGTTTGTCTAGATTGTCTTCCATTCTGAATGTCACACATTTTACAAAAGCAAGACAATGACAGATAGTCAGTGCTTGAGCTTTTTTTGTTTTTATCACTCATTCTCATAAATATCTAATGTGTCTTTGTGTGTCAGCTGTCAGTCAAGGGTTATAGTGACAAACAAAACATCCTGCTGAAGAAGATCATTGAGAAAATGGCCACGTTTCAAATTGATGAGAAGCGCTTTGACATTATTAAAGAAGCGGTGAGTCACACAAACACTTCAAGATACTTTTACAATAACGGCTGATGATTATTGCCACAAATCTATGCTTACAGAAATCTTTGTAGTTTTCCATAGTAGTTTAAACATTGTAGTTGGCTGATTTGTGTTTTCAGTTCCTTAACACATTTGACCATGTTTTTACAACAAAACAAACTTTTTTTTTTTTCTTTTTTTTTTTTAGGCAAAAAAGTTTTTAATAATCAGTTCAAAGCACGACATTAAAAGTTACATTTTAAACTGCACACAAGGCAGGTTTTAAATCAACCTTTTAATAAAATGTTCTACTCCAATTTGTTAGACATTAAAATCTGTAATGATCTGTGAAGGTATTACAGCCATCGTTTATTCAAACATAAATTAATGAAGACATCACTAACAGATTAAGTGAAAATAAGGAATATCTAATACAATGCATGTATTGTATTAGAAGCCCGTTTTCGCCAATGAATAAAAATAAAAGGTTGAGGCTTTCTCACAATTTACTTTTTGTCTCTAATGCAAGTTTACATCTCACCGTTCTGACTTTTTTTTTTCTCTCAGGATTGTAAAATATAAAGTCACAATTGTAAGTTATAAAGTCAGAATTGTGAGACAAACTTGCAATTCTTAGGGAAAAAAAACTTGCATTTCTGAAAAATTGAGTCAGAATTGTGTTAAAGTTGCAATTGTGAGTTTCAGATTTTTTTTTTTCCTTAGAATTGTGAGTTTATCCACAATTGTGATTTTTCTCAGAGTATGTCTCACAATTCTGGCTTTATAACTTGCAATTGCAAGTAGGGATGCACCGAAATTAAAATTCTTGGCCAAAACCGAAAAAGAGGAAACCAAGGCCGAAAACCGAAACACCAAAATAATTAATTATGCCAATTATTAGTACCATTGCGTTTATGGCTATGACTGTTTACTAATCTTACTAAAATCAAGGCATTTAATTAATATTAAAGTTTCAAAGAATAAATCAATTATATTAATTTAAACTATTATCAATCAAGTATTATATTACTTAAATAACATACACATATATTTTACTGCCTTTGTTTAAATTGTTTACATTTTTATAACGCATTATCTTGTGGATCCATCAGTTAACATTTACAACTCTGTTTCTCTTCCAGCAGAAGGGCACTTTCAGAATGCTAGTACACAAAGCAGAGCAGCAAATGACTTTGAAACGTGCAGCGCTCATATTTATTCAATGGATAGCCTTTTGAAGTTTTATCGCAATTCTTGTCTTTCAGTCCCTACATTTAAGACCACCTGAAATCATAAGACTTTCTTAACCCCTAATAACACTGCAGTCATCAATGAAAATGAAGAGCTTTATTTCAAGAACAGACTTTCAAAAACAAACCTTACACAAACTACGTTTCTTATTTATTTATTTTTTCCCCACCATGTTTGGGGCACAAGGAAAATATTAGGGGACTAAATTAATATCAGCGTATTAAGTATAATCGTCTCTCATTGTCTCTGAGAGAACGCACATCAGATGCTGAAAGCACAGTCAGTTTTTACTTTCACTTTAACATATTGCGCAGTTTTCACGTTGCTTGTGTGATATCCATTGGCTCACCTCCATGGTTTAAAACATAAATATTTTTAAAATACAGTATATAGAAAAGACATATCTTTAAAATATTGCGACGTAACACCAACGTAAAGCCATTGTTTTTCACTCACTGAAAGCTACATCTTGATCTCTGCTCTCATCACTGGCTGCACGCACGACTGCAGCCACACCCCCTCTTGAAATTTCGGCATTACAAGTTTTGCAAATCGCTATCCGTGGGTCTTTCTCAGATATACTGAAATACGTCCACACCGCGCACCGTGTTGCTTCAGACAAGCACGTGGAGGCCGCAGTTTCTGTTTGCGTCGACATACTGTTTCGGGGATAAAAATCTTTCGGCCGAAAACCGAAAATGCACTTTTGGGCCATTTTTGGCCGAAAATTTTCAGTGGCCGAATATTCGGTGCATCCCTAATTGCAAGTTAAGTCAGAATTGTGAGAGATAAATGTGCAATTCTGAGAACACATCAGTCTTTTTTCTCTCAAAATGGGTCTTTATAACTTGCAATTGTGAGTTTATATCTCACATTTCGATAATATAGTTATAATTGTGAGATATAAACTCGCAATTGCAAGAAAAGTCAAAATTGCATGGTATAAACTCTCAAATGTGAGTTTGTATCTTTCAATTCTGAGGGGAAAAAGTCAATTGCAAGTTTAAATCTCAGAATTTGAAAAAGTTAGAATTGCAAGATACAAACTCGCATTTGTGAGTTACCATGCAATTCTGAGGGAAAAAGTCAGAACTGCAAGTTTGTGTCACGCAATTCTGAGAAAAAAAGTGGAAAAAGGCGTTTATAGTTTACTGATCTGTCTATGGAAAAAAAATCTCTGTAACTGTGATTCAAATTAAACTTGTATGTGATTTTCAGTACATGAGGTCTTTAAATAACTTCCGCGCTGAGCAGCCTCACCAGCATGCCATGTATTACCTGCGGCTGCTCATGACTGAGGTGGCCTGGGCCAAAGATGAGCTCAGAGACTCTCTGGATGGTAAGACGCTCTTTCATTGTTTTGTGAAAGCGAGCGCAGCGATCTCCTGAATCTGTGTTCATGCTGTGACTTTGTTTCTCAGATGTGACGTTACCTCGTCTGAAGGCGTTCATACCGCAGCTGTTGTCACGGTTACACATTGAAGCCCTGCTGCATGGCAACATCACCAAACAGGTTTGAATGAAAAGCATTTTTCCTTGATGACGTACAAAATTGGCAGGTGGGGAGTGAGAGGTCTGTCTCTAGACAGCCTGAAACTATTCCTGTTAATATATATGAAATGTACTGTTCACAACCTATGTTTGACAATCTTTGAATTGGTTTATTTTCTACATTGTAAATTCATTGAAAAAGCTCACACATTTGGCAAAACGTGGTGTAATGCTTTACTTCCAAGATGATATGTAATATGAGTAGTGTGGTCTATTTAACTGTCTGTCTGTTGTCTCTAGTCTGCTCTGGGCATGATGCAAATGTTGGAGGACACTCTCATTGAGCATGCTCACACTAAACCCCTTCTACCGAGTCAGCTAATTCGCTACAGGGAAGTGCAGGTGCCTGACGGTAAGTGCTTAGCATCGTAAACAATGTTTGGGATTAAGAAATGTTCAAAGTGTTTACCAAGGCTGCGCTTATTTGATAAATAGAAAGCAGTCATTTTAAATTGTAATATTTCACAATGTTGCTGTATTATTATTATTATTTTTTTTTTTAGTATATTTTAAAATGTACAGTAGTCAACATTCGAAGTGGATAAAAACCTTTCATCAAATTTGTCCTAAAACCAAAAAGAATACCCGTTCTTATCTTAGGACAACTTTTTATGAACTTTTTTTTTATCCACTTCGAATGTTGACTACTGTAGTTTATTCCTGTGATCAAAGCTGATTTGATGATCAAGAACCATTTAAGAAGCATTTATCAATGGTAAAATCAGTTATGCTGCTTATTTTTGTTAATTTTAATGCATCCCTGCTTTAATAATAAAAAATAAATTATAAAATTAGTAGGTCAGTAAGTGAAAGTTTTTTTTTTTGTTTAATATACAGGCTCTAATAAATCCTTCCTAAAAATCTAAACTTTCATACCAGTGTATGTGATGCTTCTTTTTTTAATTCTGTGTAGCATTAAGAAAATATTTAAGTTTTACATTTATATTAAAGTTGTGTGTGGTGTTTTTTTTTTTTTTTTTAATAAATAAATGCAATGTTATTCTATCTAGGTCTGTCTCTAACGATTATTCGAGCTCTCTGTCGATTTATTCTGACGATTAATCGAGTAATCTGGTAATTAGGTCTATTTTTATGAAAATAAGTGAACCATACCCTTTAAACTACTTATGCATATATAGCAATGAGGTAACAATTAGTTTAAAAAAAGTATCAAAAGCAAGTAATCATATGGTTTCATTGAACATCTTAAAATGCAATGTATTATGTACTATAGAGCAAACATGCATTACACATTATAACAAATGACTGCAGAGGATGACAACAGCTTGAATTGTTTTTACACTTTACTGCACAATCTAATCCTCGTTTAATAGGCTAAACATTTAATTCAAAAGTCCATAATATATTGACATTTAAAACGTGTAAACTCAGAGCAAGGGTTTGAGCTTTTATTTTGAAATCGCGATGAACCGTTAGCATGTTTAAAAAGATATTGATGTGTTCTGTGTTTGCGTATGTATATAAACTATTTACCTTACGAATCTAATGAAATTGCAGCTGTTGTGTTCCCAGATGAGTTTCATAAACCCAAACTCACACCAATATGCAGAGATGGAGTTTGAGATGCTCCACACATGTAATTGCAAACAATTAAATAATTCAGTGCATATGTTAAACCTACGTGACATATTTATTTAGTTCAATCGTAGCGTTTGTGAATTCGCTATAGCATTGTTTTTTTTTAATATATTATTATTATTATTATTATGGGTTTAATATATCATGCAGCCTTTCGAAACGGTCTAATTGGATTCTTATCTGTGGAATGCGTCACCTCTGGTATTTCGCCAGTTACTCGACACTGGTAAAATGCAGTCAAGAATTTCTTTTAAATTGAGTACACGTATTAATGGAATTAGGGCTGTCATGATTCCTTGATTCAATTCATCGTCATAAGAACAAAGTAGGAATGAAGAAATTAAGACTGGTTGTAAACCTGAATCTGTGGTGTGTAATTTGAGGTCTATGATATTTGTGTTTTTTTTTTTTTTTTTTTTTGTTTTTTTTTGTGCGTGTTTGTCATGGTTCTTGTGTTTTAAGTCCAGTTCTCTGTGGTTATCAGGTGGTTGGTATGTTTACCAGCAGAGGAATGAGGTTCATAATAACTGTGGAATCGAGATTTACTATCAGACTGACATGCAGAACACCCACGAGAACATGCTGCTGGAGCTCTTCTGTCAAATCATCTCTGAGCCATGCTTCAACACGCTACGCACCAAAGAACAGCTGGGTAATGCTAAAGAGAAATGCTCTGTGTGTGGAAATACAAATTTTGTCCATCAGTGTGATGACTGCACCCAAAAGTGTTTAAGACCCTTCATGTTGCTCACACTGCTCTTAAAAGCATAACTTATATCTTTCTCTGTCTGTCTGACCAGGTTACATAGTGTTCAGCGGCCCCCGCAGGGCCAATGGAGTGCAAGGTCTGCGTTTCATCATCCAGTCTGAAAAAGCTCCTCACTACCTGGAGTCTCGAGTAGAGGCTTTCCTCAAGACTATGGAGAAGAGCGTGGAAGAGATGGGGGATGAAGCGTTTCAGAAACACATCCAGGCACTCGCCATTCGTCGTCTCGACAAACCCAAGAAGCTGGCGGCCGAATGCGCAAAGTACTGGGGTGAAATCATCTCCCAACAGTACAACTTTGACAGGGGTGAGAGTTACTAAAGTAAACTCATGTTAGCATCAAGCATCTGAAGATTTAATATCATTGGCATTGATTTTCTTGTCTGCTCTAGATAATATTGAAGTGGCTTACCTGAAGACACTGGCAAAGGAACACATTATGCAGTTTTACAGGGTAGGTAATGATCTGAATATGTTGTCACACTGTTTCTTGCAGCATAATCATAACCAGATTTGCATTTCCTGAAGAAAATGTCCATGCTTGCAGCGAAATAATAATGTTAGGATTTTGAGGATTTTGGCTCTGTGTGAATGACATTTGCATAACAGATCTTTTCAGGAAGGCTGAGATTCCGCACACAATATACCCCCATCTTTGCCTTGTAAAGGCAAATGCACGATAAATAGACCAGTCACAATTCAGTATGCAAATGAATGCAAAAAATGGACCTCAATGGTGTTTGCAGATATTTCAGTGAGGGCTTTGCTGTCAGTTACATGCTTAGACATTCTGTAAGGTTGGAGGGAGATTTTTATTATTTACAGTGGTGGCCAAAAATATTAGAACACTAGTATTTTCACCTCAGTCAGTTATTTTATCTATTGCTGTAGTGTGTCAGTAGGAAATATCAAAAAATATAATTTACATTTCCATACATTCTTTTTGCCATTAATTGTAATAATCCAGTAGGATTTAGTTGCACAAGGAGTCTGACAACAACCAGTGCTCCACACGGAGATCTGCTCTCATCATTATCCAGTCTGTCTGAAATGACATGAAGCGTCTTGGACACGTTGCCACAGTTCCTCTGGGTTTTGTTCTGTTTCAGTTTGTTCAAGAAACCTACCTGCAAAGCCTCAGTACTGTTAAAAGGGTTAGGCACTTGTGTAAAAATGCTGTAAAATGAGGATGCTATCAAAAATGTCATAATTCTTCTTTATCAATTTTAACTTCTATTAATTAAATCAACATTTTGTGACCATCCTTTGCGTTTAAAGCAGCTTTTGCCCTAGGTGCATTTGCGCATAGTTTTTCAGGTAGCTTTGCAGGTAGGTCTCTGGAAGCATCTTGGATATGTCGCCAAAGTATGTTAAGTAGTTTTTGAGTGCATAATTTAGATTGACTTTCAATAAAGTGCAGCCCTTGCAAACACTAATTTATCTTCAGATCTCCAAAAATTCAGTTCCTCTCTTGTCTTGTGGGTTAATCATCATGTTTGTTCTCTCCAGGACTTGTTGGCCATTGATGCCCCCAGAAGACACAAAGTGTCTGTGCATGTGCTGTCAAGAGAGATGGACTCCTGTGAGTACTGACACAATAAGGTTGAGATGTTTTGATTGTACTGACTGATGTAGCAGGGCAGACTTATTTATTTTTTACCGTGCATTTACTGCAGGTCCACTGGTTGGAGAGTTTCCTGCTCAAAATGATGTCAATCTGGCTCCTGCCCCCTCACTTCCTCAGGTACTGCATTGAATATCTCTATATAATGTGCATTTTTGCCCATGCAAATCTAAGAAAACTGTACAAATGTGTATAAAGTAGTCAACATTTGAAGTGGATCAAAACCTTTCATCAATGTTGTCCTAAAACCAAAACAATATCCGTTTTTGTCTTAGGACAACTTAGAATTTTTTTTTTTTTTTTTGTGGATCCACTTCAAATGTTGACTACTGTGCATGTACTTTACCATTCAAAAGTTTGGGGTCAGTAGGATTTTTAAGTAATGAATACTTTAATTCTGCTAGGATGCATTAAATTGATCAAAAATGACAGTAAAGACATGTCTGCATTTTACAAACATCTACTTCAACAAAGAATCTAGAAAAACAGAACACTATTTAGAGTCCCAGCCTCAGAAGTAGACTTATTCACTGTATATTACACTGCTATAGCATGCAATTTCTTTCCCAGCTGTTTACCTTCACACACATAACTGTTTTTGTAAGTTGTGTGTATTTGTTAAAGTGCAATAAGACATGAAAGAGAACTTAGTTTTGTACTCTCATTCCATGTGCCGGACGCTTTCTGTGCACGTGCTTCGGATGTATGCGCTCTGAAAACCCTATATCAGAATTTTAAACTGATACATGACCCTGGACCACAAAACCAGTCATAAGTAGCATGGGTATTTTTGTATCAGTGGCCAACAGTACATTGTATAGGTCAAAATTATCTATTTTTCTTTAATAACAAAAATCATTACTAGTTATTAGGATGTTCCATAAAGATATTTTGTAAATTTCCTACTGCATATATCAACTTAATTTTTGATTAGTAATATGCATTGCTAAGAACTTAATTTAGACAACTTTATAGGCGGTTTTTCTCAAGATTTTGATGTATTCCAGTGTCTGGAATATCTTTTTTTTTTTTTTTTTTTTTTTTTTTTTTTTTTTTAAATGCACCCTCAGATTCCAGATTTTCAAATGGTTGTATCTCAGCCAAATATTGTCCACATCAAACCATGCATCAAAGCTTATTTATTCTGCTTTCAGATGATGTATAAATCTCAATTTACAAAAACATTGACCTTTATTACTGGTTTTGTGGTCCAAGGTCACATATGGCTTTAAAACGAATGTTTTCAGCGTGAGTGACAGCCTTATTCTGGAAAAGGGGGCGGAGAGCAGCCGCAGCTCATTTGGATTTAAAGATGCATGCGTGAAAAGACGTATGCATGAAAACGTCAAGTTACTGCTTTCACTAAAAATGGCTATTTTCAAAATTATATAATAAATGATCTTTGGAGTACTATGAGCTGAAACTTTACAAACACATTCTGGGGACACTTGAGACTTATATTACATATTGTAAAAAGGGGCATAATAGGTCTCCTTTAAGACTGGAGTAATGATGCTGAAAATTCAGTTTGGCGTCACAGGAATAAATTGTGAAATTACAAAACACAAAAAAAAAAACACCTTTTTTTTATTTCAAAATGCAATGTTAATGTTTATTTTATCAAATAAATGCGGCCTTAGTAAGCATAAGAGTTTCTTTAAAAAAAAAAAAAAAAAATTATTTATTGACCCCAAACTTTTGGTCAAACAGTGCTCACATTTTCCTTTCAAAAAATCACTCATTGTGTTACTTTTGTGTTGTGTGTTTCAGCCGTCATTGGTTCAGGATATGACTGAATTCAAAAGGAGTCTGCCGCTGTTCCCTCTCACCAAACCTCACATCAATTTCATGGCTGCCAAACTGTGACCAGCATCATGGGATTGTCAAAGACGCCCATACATGGAGCCAGTAATGCCGTTGTCTGTGCGTGAGTGTGTGTTTGTGTGCGTGTGTTAGCAGGCAGGGCCACGACGGTGCCGCTTGCAACATTTTTAGTTGTGCTCTGTGTCAGACATGCACACCCAATATCTCATAGATACAAAGAAATCATACAATGCGTTTCATGTTGCTTCTGTCAGGACATTTGTATCCCTATATAATATAGGAATCACTCGCTGGCCACCACGACACGTTTTCATCGCTCGGGTTCATTTCAAACTGTTGTTTCATTTCATTCACACCACTGTTAACCATGAGAAACCATTTGGAGAGGCTGTTATGTAATTTATCAAGTCTCTCCTGAAATGAAATATTGGCCTTAAGATGATTTTAATCAGTGATCAGGTTTTCTGGCACCTTTTTTAAAGTTTAATTTAAATGATTTGAGTTGTTTTTAGTTTCTGTGCATGTTGGCAGAGTTTTATCTTTAAGGATAGTATTGTAAATGCAAGGTGGTTAACTTGATGGACTTTGATTTTATTTGCGGTTGAAGAAATATAATAAACAATTTTTAATATCCTTTTCATTTGTTTAAGTTACTTTGTCCTTAAACAATCCATAATTTTAAAACCTTGTTCTTGTGAACTTGTGTCATAACCAAAATACAAATTCCACTTTGGTTTCCAAGAATGTTGAGACATTTTTGATTTGAATTTTAAGTTGAAGTACATTGAACGCAACCGTTTATGCACCACTGGTTATTCGAGCGATTTTTACATTAATACGTTCAGGAGTGATGCAGATTCTTTTTCAAGATGCTTAATTTGATCCAACTCGCCCATATATTGTTACCCACATGACAACATTTCAGGAGTTGTTGTGAAAAACCGACTCTGAAATCCCCTTTAACTGGGTTTGTTTTACTTCTGATGTCTTGACTTGTGATTATGCACTCCTCACAAGCAATAATGTGACTTACAGGACCTATGACTAGTGTCTTAAACTATACCTTGGTTCTGAGAAACTGATTAGACGAGAACTAGACTTGGTCTGTGCTCAGAAACCCCTCCTGTGACGTGTTGAAGGCTGTAGTTTACCTGACATGTCAGTCTGTAATCCATGCGTGTCCTCATCTCAGGTGTATGTTAGTCTCTTCTCGAGCCAAGTCTTCACCATCACTTGTGTTTCTAGTGCTGAGATTTATTCTGGACTTACTCAGGCGTATCAACTCAACTGTATGCTGCATTTTTTAGAAACTCAACGACCATGCTATACCGCCTCCATCAAAATAATGAATACTGTTTCATGCTCAGCAAAACAAACTGATATCAGCCTCTTAGATGAGTTTGGCTGTACCACTAAGATGGATATACTCAGGCATCTCACTGCAATGGTTTTGGTGATTTTGTTTTTTGTTTTGGAATTTTAAAGGAGTAGTTCAGAATAGTTCATCCAGAAATGTAAATTTAGTCATTTTATTGATTCTCATGGCACTCCAATCCTGTATGTCTTTTTTTTTTTTTTGCATGGAAAATGAAATTAGTTCTTTTCCATTCAAGTGACTGTTTCTTTTATAATCTCTTTAAAGTTTGACGAAGTAGTCCGTATGAGCCGTGCTTTGTATTTCAAATCTTTTAAAGCCATTTGATAGCTTTGTGACACTGTTATCATTACAGGGTTTATATAAGGTGCTTAAAGTGCTTGAAATACTTGAATTTGACCTTTTTGAAAATGGCAATATTCCTCCTGAATAGGTATTTGAATTATTAAAAGACAGTGTATCTGTGAAATAAGTCTTTAATTTTTTCAATAAGCACATCTTTTCACGCAAAATAAGAAAAACTATTCCGTTTTAGTTATTGTCATAAAACTTGCAGGCTAAACCAGTAGTAGTACTGCCAATGACGGAAAAGAGGAACGGATGAAGACTCATTTACTGGATCCGCTCAGATTGATTAGTGTCTTCATTAAATTAATCTGGCTTTTGCTAGCGAATCGCTTAAAATTAGAGTCATTCATTTTAAATTAAATTTAAATTAAATTTCGACATTGCTTGTAGTGGTTTTACAACAGAGCTTTTCGAAACTCTGATTTAGTTAAACCATTGCGTCGCAATGATTCACTGCTTTAAAGCGCTCCAATCAGATTGTGTATCGCAATTTCTTTTTTTTTCTTTTTTTTTTCGGGATTTTAAATTGGGATCGGGATTTTAAATTGTGTATTGCGACCAAGCGGCAACCTCCCGCTCTCTCTATTGAAACCAACACTGAAGTGACTTCAAATGCAATTCATCGACTGGCCGCAAATGGGAGTGAATCCCATAGACTTCCCGTGTTAAAATGCCCAACTTTACAGCAGAAAAAAATGTTTACAGCCTGGTACAAATAGTGGTTTTGGTCTATATAGCTAATTTCGGCCTTCATGTCAACTGTGAGGAGGGTGAATAAATTTTTTTTTTTTTTTTATAACTCATCCGTTTTAAGTTATATTAAGCCTTAAAATTCTGCATAATTAAGGGAGTGGCCACTTGAGTGACAGGTGGATTCCCGCTGCTGTTGCCACTGTTGTTCTAGGTGGGTGTGGTTTCAGCAGCCAGCTCCACCCATGTCCCGCCTCTTTGCCCATTTTCGATTATCCTGGGAGTGACGCATGATGACGTAATTCCAAGATGGTGACTGCCGAATCCCATCACTATGAGCTTCAAAATGGCTCTTCTAAAACCTACGGGTGACATCACGGACACTACGTCCGTATTATTATTATTATTATTATTATTATTATTATTATATTTATATAATTTTTTTTTTTTTTTTATAACAGTCTATGATTGCGATTCACGTGATTTACATCGGAACTTCGGAGTGGGTTTATAAATCATTTGATTTAGATTGGGACTTCAGATTGCTTAGCGAATCATTTGATTTAGATCGGAACTTCACGTAACATATTTGATTCAGTCGGGGATTTCACGTATAGCGAATCATTTGATTTGGGTCGAAACTGGTTTGTGAATCATTTTGTGAATTAAATGATTCAAATCAAATAATTCACAATGCGTGAATTGAAGTCACAATCGAAATCAACTGATTCGCGATATGCAAAGTTCAGATCTAAGTCAAATAATTTTGCTTTAGACTTCAGAGTGAGTTTATGAATCGTTTGACTTAGATCGGGACTTCAAATCACGTGTCGCAAATCATTTGATTCAGATCGGGACTTTGGAGTGGGTTTTGCGAATCATTTGACTTCAATTGAGACTTCACTATCACATAGCACAAATCATTTGGAACTTCATGAATAAAGATACAAAATTAGTTTGTTAAACTACTAAAATTAAGGGGGAAAAACGCTAAACAGAAATTTAAAAAAATGTAAGCACATTCACAAATTACTGAAACTTTAACGTTTAAAATTAAATCTGTAAATATAAAAACAAAAGCTAATTAAAATATAAAAGTAAAATGAATGAATTAAATTTACAGTTAATTTAAAATTATTAAATAATTCTGAAAGCTTTGTGATGAGGTTTTAAGCTGAAAATCATAGCTTTTGTTTTTCATAATTTAAATTGTCTTCATCATAAATCTATCATATGGCTTCAAAATATTTTGGATTTATTGCACAACAATTTAGATGGAAAACACATTTGGTGCTTCATAGCCTTTTTGTTTTAAGGGATATTTAACTAAAGTGAAAATTGTAATTTTACTCATCCTCATGTCGTTCCAAACCTGTAAATGATTTTGAAGAACGTTGAGTCCAAACAATTTCAGACCCCACTGACTTCCATTGACTTGTGTGGACAAACTTTTTTTTTTTTTTTTTTTTTTTTTTTTTAATATCATCTTTTATGTTTCACAGAAAGAAAGTCTTACAGGATTGGAACGAAATCAAAGGCGAGTTAATGATGAAAGTGTTTTTATTTTTGTATGAGATATCATCATTTATTTGGCTCTTTTTTTTTCTTTTTTTTTTTTTTTTCCCCCCCATAAAATAGAGACAATGCAGGTTTGGAATGACATGAGGCTGACATACACTTTATTGTATTTATTTTCATGGGTGGGGTGAACTTCTAGATTACTTTTAAACCCAAAGATGCATTTCGCATGCAATCTGAGCATTTGTTGCACCCCAAATCCCTTTAACTGTTCTAGAATCAGCTCAGAGTTGTGTAGGTCAGTTACTGCAACGAATGCCTGTGGTTCTCACCGTCTCCCGTAACCTGATGTCACACGTGTTTTGCTCATACTGTGGTGAACAGTAGGCAGAATATTAGAGTAAAGAAATCTAGAAGAGCAGGATTTAATGAGAGTTGCAGTGCGTGAATAAGTTTAAGGTGATGTTGCATTCTGTTCCAAATCAAAGGAATGGGCTTAAGGTGGAAATGGTTCTTTATTTGAGATCTCTCATGTTTAGGTGGTTTTGAAGTGAATCTGGGGAATGTGTATCTGTGGGAGAGCTTTCTGTGTTTTATCATGATTAAACAATTGTATGAACTCATTTGAGTTGTTTTTGTCTTTTTTCATCTGCCTGTAATATAACTTGCACACTTTGCTCAGCTTTACCGGTTATGTTATTGATTACTATAGAAAATAATTTCAGTATTCTCTTAATGTACAGCAATGCATTTTCAGCTTTCAAAATTAGTATGCAGAGGTTAATGTTTTCAAAGTACGCATTTGGTACCATATTTGTGTACTTTACAAAGCAAACCCAAACATGATTACTAAAGTTAAACTATGGTAACCACAAATTAACCATGGTTTTGCTACGCTACCCATATTTTAACCATGGTTTTTGTCGTCATTTATTAAAAAAAAAAAAAAAAAAAAGCAAAACATGGTTATTACACTTTTATTAGCTGTAATAAAACCATGGTTAATTTTCTTAAAGGATTTGTTTTTGTGTACTTATTTTTAATTACTCTTTAATTAAAAAAAAAATTAGAAAACATGATCAGAATGATTCGAGTTCTGATCTGAATCAAATGATTCACGATCCACACTCAAGTCCTGGTCTGAATTAAAATATTTAATCCTGCTCTGGAGTTCCGATCTGAAAAATTATTTGCAAACCATAACTTCAGATCGGTACCTTTTTGAAGTGTCGTTCGCAAATCATTATATTCGCGAAATGATTCGCCAATTTGTTTAAGTTCAGATGTAAATAATCATGTCCTGTTCTGAATCAAATGATTCGCAATCCACGCTCAAGTTCGGATCTGAATCCAATGATTTGCAATTCCGCATTCTAAAGTTCCGATCCAAAACAAATTATTCACGATCTACGCTTCAGTGTCCCAATCTTAACAAATGATTTGTAATCCAATGATTTGACTCATGATCCATGCTCTGATGTCCCAATCTGAATCAAATGATTTGCGATCTGCACTCTAAAGTTCCGATCCACAACAAATGATTTGCGATCTATGCTCAAGTTCCATTCTAAAAACAAATGATTCTTGATCCAAAACAAATGATTCTTGATCCACGCTCAAGTTCGGATCTGAATCCAATGATTTGCAATTCCGCATTCTAAAGTTCCGATTCAAAACTGATTAGTGATGCATGGAATTCCGATCTAAATCAAATGATTCGGAAACCCATTCCGAAGTCCCGAGCTAAACAAATGGATTTGCGATCCACACTCCGATGTCTCGATCTGAATCAAATGATTCGTGATCTGTGATTAAGTTCCGATCCAAAACAAATGATTCTTGATCCGTGCTCCGATGTCCCAATCTGAATCAAATGATTCGCGATCTGCGCTCTGAAATTCCAATTCAAAACTAATGATTCGCGACCTGTGCTCCGAAGTTCCGATCCAAAACAAATGATTTGCAATCTATGCTCCGAAGTTCTGTTCTAAAACAAATGATTCACGCTCCGAAGTTCAGATCCAAAACTAATGATTCGCGACCTGTGCTCCGAAGTTCCGATCCAAAACAAATGATTTGCAATCTATGCTCCGAAGTTCTGTTCTAAAACAAATGATTCAAGCTCCGAAGTTCAGATCCAAAACTAATGATTCGTGATCCGTGCTCTGATGTCCTGATCTGAATCAAATGATTGGTGATCTGTGCTCCGAAGTTACATTCTAAAACAAATTATTTGTGATCCATGCTCCAAAGTTCGGATCTTAATCATATGATTTGCGATGTGCGCTTTAATGTCCCAATCTGAATCAAATGATTTGCGGTCCACATTCTAAAGTTGCGATTTAAAACTGATTAGTGATGCCATGAAATTCCGATCTAAATCAAATGATTCGGAAACCCATTCCGAAGACCCGAGCTAAATAAATTGATTTCTGTTCTAATACAAATGATTCACGCTCCAACGTTCCGATCCAAAACAAATGATTTGTGATCCACGCTCCGAAGTTCCGATCAAAACAAATGATTTGCAATCTGCGCTTTAATGCCCAGATCTGAATCAAATGATTTGTGCTCCAGAGTGCTGATCTAAATCAAAAAATCGAATGATTTGCAATCTGCGCTTTGAAGTTCCCATCTAAACCACACGATTCACGATCCATACTCCGAAGTTTCGTTGTAAATCAAATGATTCACGATCCGTGCTCCAGAGTCCCGATCTGAATCAAAATAATTTGCGGATGCGTTACACTGGAAAAGAAATTCACATTCCTAAAAACAAGTACAAGTCAGTATTAGAAGACTTGCCAGAATACGCGAAGTCAAAAACATCATTTTAAAACAAGGGTAAATGTGGTTTGTTTTTGACAAGTTGGAGGAAGGAGTACCTGAACTTGAAAGAGTTTATTCTCGACAGGTAAACTAAACTCAAGTTTTTGCCACATAAATGAGCTCTTTACTGTCAAGCCTCAGCAAAAATAGAAAGATAGTGTAGGCCTAATTATAAGAATACTTACAAGGGTGTAATAAGTGTTGAAGTGGCATTTGCAGTGGTTGTTAGAAAGCACAGAAACTGCATAATTTTAACTATAATAACCAGGTTGCAAAGCCATTAACATAATCTCTGATGTTCATTGTAAGCATTGTAACAGTCATACTTTTTAGGTTTATTTATGGTAATACATTTTAATGTAGGAGGGACAAATGGGTTTTGTATTTACACATTTTTGGACTAAATATTAAACATGGAAATTTATATTTTAATACTTTTTTTAATCAAAATCATTTAAAGAGAAGTAGAATGCCTAGTATAGACAGTAAAATTTGTTTAATATTTCAATGATCTCACACACCTTAAATCCTGAAAGGGTTCCTACTCCCGTTAACTTGTTTACACATATTGTTGCCTTAAAGATACTGATAACAAGTTCTGTACTGAGAGCAGCAACACAATTGCAATCCATTTGTACCATTAGTAACGCAAAAATTATACTCATTTTACAAATCACATAATTTATCTCAAAGCTAAGAAACGTATTTAAAATCCTCATGGATTTTAGTCCAAGTTAAAAACTCAAACTGCTCAGCACACACAGTCAGGCATTGGAAAAATACATTTATTTACAGAAATCAACCAGGAAACTATAAATTCAGAAGCTGTATCTGTACAACGCATCCATTTATACATCATACGTGTTCTGTATTTGGCATTATGCTTCATCTGTACAACAGGAGACATTATACATACCCCACTGATGTTATACAGGACAATTAGGTGATGAAAAGAAGGTGAGAATTTCAAATAGTATTTAGGCAACAGAAAAACTTGTCTGCTACTGCTATTCTTGCAGTTGGTTTTAATAAACTAGCCTACTTTTTAGCAACTACATCACCATTAAGCATGTTCTTTCAGAGTTATGCCTATCATCAAGTAGCTGTACACTATGGACAAAACCTTAATTGCACAAACTCTTAAAATAAAACAGCTACCCAAAGTAGTGTACTGCCATGTATTGTATTTATACTGTTTTCAGCCAACTTCATTCATACTATACTCAGAAACTTCACAGTTGCTGATGGCTGAAAATAAAACAGATGCACTACATTAATAAGAAATAATCAAACACAATCATTCAGAAATTTTTTTTTTGGCATGTTTACCAGATCTGAACCATGTAACCTTTAAGACACATAGGCTACTGTATGGTGTAATGAAATAGCCACGAATACTCTTAAAGTTCACTGTTCTACACAAAACTATGTATGTCTGGGAATATATGATGAAACAGGTTTATTAACAGCAGTTATGATGCATCAGATAGCATGATGTTTTAAAAGAGTAATTGATTAAGGACCAAACACTGGATTTTTGTTTTCTACAGGGTCCTTAACAAACTGACTCTAGAAAAGTGACTCCCTGAAACTCAGACATCAACATTACAAAGATGAAAGTTATACATGAGTGGTTGATCACTTCAATTATGTGAAGGCAGGCAGCACGATGAATTTCACAGCATATTTCAACCCAAAAAACAGCAGTTAAAAATTGATTTTGCATTAAATATTGCTTAGTGATTCATTTCGCGAAATGATTCGTGAACCAACTCCGAAGTTCCGATCTGAATCAAATGAATCGCGATTCACGATCCGATTGGAGCGCTTCAAAACAGTGTATCATTCAATGGTGATTCAGAGTGATTCAATCGAAAATGAAAAGCTCCTTTAATTTGTTTTTTCCTAGTGAATCACTGTAACTAAATGATCGAAGTCACGTTTGAATCAATCGGAGCGGTTCCAACGTAAATGATTCACTCAATTGAATCGGTTCCTCCGCTTTTGGCGTCTTCAGCCATGTTTACACGACACTGTCAGTGCTAATACTGGCTTAGCTGGCTAGTTTTATGATATTAACTGAATTAAGCCAAAAAAAGGCTGGTGTTTACAAATAAAATATATTTCCAATCCAAAGATAATATTCAACACAAATCTATGAACACATTCAGGTGAGGTAACCGCTTTACTTATAACTAGTGACAACACTCCATTAAAACGACGAACTTTACCTCAGAATGCATGTTAGATGGAAACATTGTGCAATCTGATCGACTTTGTTGCTTAAATCACTATATTTTAAATAGTTTGACCACTGCAATTCACTGAGGTCAGTTTTAAATTTAATTTGTGTGAAAATACGCGTTGTTTTTGTAACTTAGTTCTGCTAAGGTTGCAAAACCATTAAAATAACCAGGCAGGCAGGTAGGAAAACATGATTTTGTTAAAAAAAAAGTGCTTAATCGACCGTACAAATTGATTTTGTATTTTTAAAAGTGTTTATTTTAAAGATTTTTACAATGTGAATGCAAAAAAAAAATCTCGTTTTCATACAAAAAACAATACTTGCAATGATTCACGGACCCATTTCGACGTTCCAATCTGAATCAAATGAATCGCGATTCACGATTCTATTGGAGCGCTTCGAAACACTGAATCATTTTGCGACGCAATGGTGATTCGGAGTGATTCAATGTAGAATGAAAAGCTCTTTTGAGGTTTATTTGCTAGTGAATCGCTTGAACTGAATGATTGAAGTTTGAATCAATCGGAGCGGTTCCAACGTAAATGACTCACTCAATTGAATCGGTTCCTCCGCTTTCGCGTCTTCAGCTATGTTTACACGACGTTGTCAGTACTACTACTGGCTTAGCTCGCTAGTTTTATCACATTAACTGAAATAAGACAAAAAAGTTGGATGTTTACAAATTAAATATCCATATTTTCATTCTAAAGAACACAAATCTACAAACATATTCAGGTGAGGTAACTGCTATAGTGACAACACTCCAATAAAATGAAGAACTGTACCTCAAAATGCATGTTAGACGGAAATATTGTGCGTTACGGTCGAGTTTGTAGCTTAATTCACTATATTTTAAATAGTTTGACATCTGCAATTCAGTTTGTGACAGTTCAATAGGAAATCAATTGAAAGAATCCAGTCATCTCATACCACTGAAGTACTGTATGAAAATAAGCTTCGTTTTTGTAATTCTGCTAGGGTTGCAAACCCATTAAAGTAATCAGGCAGCAAAAAATAATTTTGTATTAAAACACTTATTTTTAGGATTTGTGAATGTGAAGGCAATGTGAATGTATCATAGTATATGATATGTACTAAATTTAATTCAAATTGAAACAAAATCATTGTGTCCAGACTCACTTGCCTGTTTTGTATGCAAAACAATTTATTTCTTTTGATTTTGGGGTGAAATATAACAGAAAATGGCGACATTTCTTTGTGAAATTCATCCGATAACTACTACTAGATTATTACAAGAAAGTAACTGCTTTAGATATTTACTTTGCCTTTCGTATTTAATATTGCATTCTCTAATTGTTAATGAGGGGGAAAAGTGCTTCATGTGAAACGGCACATCGTCTTTCGCATGTTAAGGATGCTTTAAAGATGATTCACCTGAACATTTCGAATTCAATATAAAACAACCACTTATTAATATAAAACCTTCTTTCAGTGTTTATTTCTCCTCAGTCTCTTTCTTAAAATGTCAAACTGCCCATAAAATGAGTAACGCACAACTCCCAGGTCTGCTTATATCGACTGAAACAAAGCTGAATCACTGTTCAAACTCCAAACGCAATAGTCACATTCACAAGGTAGAGAAAACCAAAATCCAGCGTCTGTGAAAATGTCCGGTAGTGTGGCGCGGTAGTGTCTCTCAAAGCTGCGTGAAATCATAACTTTGTGGATGGTTTGATGATGAGCTCAGGCCTCATCCACCTCAGGGAAATTGAGGATCTTGCGATGGGCTTGTCGGAGATACTGCTGCTGCTTGAAATATACCTTAAACGCCCCTTTGATAGCCACAAATGCAATGCCACCCTGAGACGGAGAGAAAGAGAAATGCCATCAGTTTGAGGATATGTGTGTAGAAATCACTGAAATAGTTTTCCATCATATTTTCCTACCAGAATGGTCCTCTGAAGATTGGAGTTGACGCTGCTGAACATCAGTTTACCCACAATGGTGGCGATGGTGGGGAACACGAGGGCACCGCACAGGATGCGTGTGGCTGAGACGTGATCTGCCAGCGGACTGGCCTCTGCCGGGATCCTCGGCACTGGGCAGCCGATACCTGCTCGTGACAGAGTGAGAGAGAATACGATTTATAAACATTTTTGGTGATAATTTTACAAAGCTTGTAGTTAACAATAAAAGTAGTGAAAACAGACAATCAGGCAATTTAGCTTTCCAAATGTGTCCCTTTTGTTTACTATCCTTGACAGCTTTGTAGAAGGATAATAAACTGGTTTCACATACTGAATTTTGAGTAGGCCTAAATCTGTAAAATAGGTGTTCAATTAATTAACATTTTATTTGCAATAAGTACA
Source organism: Garra rufa (assembly GCF_049309525.1). Classification (NCBI taxonomy): domain Eukaryota; kingdom Metazoa; phylum Chordata; class Actinopteri; order Cypriniformes; family Cyprinidae; genus Garra; species Garra rufa. The sequence continues at coordinate 10,961,127 of NC_133362.1, read as the reverse complement.
TTTTATATTATTTATATTTTTTTATATTATTAAAATTAATTATGCAAGTGAGAAAATATGCATTAAGAACAAGATATATCAGGAAATGTCTATAACATCTTATGAGTAAATATTGTGTTAAATAATTTACATTTTATTTGCAATAAATACATTTTATATTATTTTTATTATTATTAAAATTAATTTTGCAAGTAAGAAAATATGTATTAAGAACAGATAGATTAGGAAATGTCTATAACATCTTGTGTAAAAAATGTGTTAAATTACTTTACATTTTATTTGCAATAAGTACATTTTATATTATTTCTATTATTATTAAAATTAATTTTGCAAGTAAGATGTATTAAGAACAGATATATTAGGAAATGTCTATAACATCTTGTGGGTAAATATTGTGTTAAATTAATTTACATTTCATTTGCAATAAATAAATTTTATATTATTTATATTATTATTAAAATTAATTTTGCAAGTAAGAAAATATGTATTAAGATCAGATAGATTAGGAAATGTCTATAACATCTTGTGCAAAATATGTGTTAAATTTAGGGGTGGGCATAGATTAATTTTTTTAATCTAGATTAATCTAGATTAAATCTTGGAATTAATCTAGATTAATCTAGATTAAAATGGCTAATTTGAATTAGATGTACATCAATTAGATGTACTTGTGTTTACTAACTAACTAACAATGAAATTATTTTTCTACCTATTAGATTGTGTTTTTTTTTAACGTCGACACCTACCCAGCCCATTACATGTTACACCGTACTTTTATTTTGACAGGTTGCCGTGAAGTTTCTGTGTCATACAGTATGATATGATGCTTGTTTTCTCAAATGAAACGGTAAAAGTGACACTCACAGCAGTTTGGGAGATTGAGTTTATCTGTTCATGTGAGATGAAAATGCCAAAAATTACCGGGAGCGTCACGTGTGTTTCAGTATGCGTGTAGTAAAAGCTCGTCTCCGCAACGCATATATACAGCTAGGCAAACGGAAGATATCGGATTCATATTAAAACGGTCTTTTTGCATTTCAGTTTTCACATACACTAGTCCATATCACGATTTGAATTAAGTGACTGACCAACATTTGATTTATGAATCCAAAAAACGACGAATTTACGTGGCATTTCGCGCTATAGTAGATTCGGTTTTTATGAATGAAGGACTCGATCCCGTCTGTGTTTTGGCGGAGGAGACTTAAACGCGCGACCATATTCTATAGTCTTCGGTATACATCCGCGTTAAACTATCAAGGTGAAAGTCATCATAGCTTGCGTAGTTTAGACCCAGCTCCCAACCCAAATTTGAGAATAGATTAACGGCGATATTTTTTTTATCGCGCGATAAGAGTTTCACGTTAACGCAGCACGTTAACGCCGATAACGGCCCACCACTAGTTAAATTACTTTACATTTTATTTGCAATAAGTACATTTTATATTATTATTAAAATTAATTTTGCAAGTAAGATGTATTAAGAACAGATATATTAGGAAATGTCTATAACATCTTTTGAATAAATATTGTGTAAAATAGGTATTAAATTAAATTACATTTTATTTGCAATAAATACATTTTATATTATATTATTTTATTAAAATTACCTTTGCACTTAAGAATATATGTATGCATGTATGTGTGTGTGTGTGTGTGTGTGTGTGTGTATATATATTTATTTATTTATTTATTAAGAACAGCTATATTAAGAAATGTCTATAATTTTGAGTCAATATTGTGTAAAATAGGTGTTAAATTAAATTTTATTTGCAATAAATACATTTTACATTATCTATTTTTTATATTAAAATAAATTTAGCAAGTAAGAATATATATATATATATATTAAGAACAGACATTAGAAAATGTCTTACCTATTTTACACAATATTTACTCAAAAGATGTGTTAATTTACATTTTATTTGCAAAAATGTTTTTATATCATTTACATTATGATAATTTTTTATATATATATATATATATATATATATATATATATATATATATATATATATATATATTATATATAATTACATAATAGACACAAATGTCTAACATCTATAGCTATAATATTTAAAATATTAGACCAGATTTTTTTTTTTTTACATTAAATTATATATAAAATAATACACACAATAATTAAAGAATAACACCTAAAAAATACAAATAAAATGTTTAAATGTTGATATGTATGAATATCAAAATGTCCAAAATGAATATAAAACATAATATAGACAAAGATGAAATTTGTGAATGTGGTGAAGTAGTATTTATGAAACTGATATATCCAACTGATATATTCTTATTATTTCTTATGTAGTTTTTTGTTGTTGTTGTTGTTAAATATTTATTTATTCTACTTAGTTGTCTCTTTCTCTCTCATAATAATAATAACAAATCAGCATATTAGTATGATTTCTGAAGGATCATGTGACACTGAAGACTGGAGTAATAATGCTGAAAATTCAGCTTCGCATCACAGGAATAAATTACATTTTTAAAATATATTCAAATAGGAAGCAGTTATTTTAAAAGCCAATAATATTTCACAATATTACAATTTTGACAGTATTTCCGGTCCAAAAAAATTAAGCTTTGGCAAGAATCAATATTTTTCAGTTCCTTCACCACTGACCTGGAAAGATGCTGTTAAGGATCTGAAGCTTATTGGAGTATTTCCTCCAGAGGCGGAGCACATAATCCTCCCAGCGAATCATCTTCCCTAGAATTAGCATAACTGGGATGGTAGGCAGGCCAATCAACAAGAAGAGAGGATCGGCCCGTTCCATCACATCCAGACCTTCCTTATGACCCACAACCTGAGAGACAGAAAGACAGATTCTTAAGAATCAAATAATGCTTGTGAAATCATCATTTCATCTGTGAGTGACGTCTCACCTGCATGACTGTCACGGCCCCGTATGTGACGGCCGTCCAGTAAATGGACCCCACCATGATACCTGCAGCAGCAAATGGACAGGCCTTAGAGATCAACCTGTCTGCCAGATCCAGCACATACACCACCGGCCCTGCGCACAAAAACACACCGACTTTAACATACAAGAGAGTGATGAATCCAGAAATTAAAGAGAGGTGAATTCCTGCCTCTCCAGCAGGGGGCAGAAGATGATATTATGATGTGGAAACATTGTGTTGGGAATCAACAGGCCTTCAAATGCTCTTCTGACGATTTAGATTTATTTATTCAAATGGGAAATTGTCTGTCAACACAGAGCACAAGCTACTGCAGATCATTCTGGATGAATTCACTATTACCATGATGACACACCACAAGGTTAATGGGAGTGATAAACGCTTTATTGTTCCATGCATGACCAGTGATGACTAAATCCTAAATGACTCTGAAATAAATGACCACTGCAAAGCACACAGTCCTAAAGAGGAACGAGGAAACACTTGAAATGGAAATCATGTAATATTTACTGACGACAACCTGCTTTCCTCTCAACCTATAAATACCCTCCACTGCAGGAGATGTCTAGGACGACTCTCTAAAGACTCAAGAGGTTATTTTCACACTTATTTCCTTCATTCTCTAGTGAATCGACTTCATTTTAATTTTCGGTTTCCAAATAGATCATACATAGAGCATTTTAATCCATTACTGTACACTGAATTGCAGCTTTATCAACTACTAAACATAAAAATTGACTATATTGATCAAAAATACTGTAAAAATTGTAATGTTGTGAAATTTTATTATGATTTAAAATAACTGCTTTATATCTGAATATGTAAATTATTCCTGTGATGCAGTTTAACATAAAATCTGTCAAGAACATTTCAAATTTCACCTGAAAAATCTAAAGAAATACATTTAAATAATATATAAACATATATTTAAATTTTTAAATATGTTTTTATTTAAATATTTAAATAAAATAAAAATTATTATGATTTAAAAGTAATTGCTTCCCATTTGAATATATTTTAAAATGTAATTTATTCCTGTGATGCAGGAGTTTAACAAAATCTGTTTCAGATTTCACATGAAAGAAAATAAAAGAAATACATTTAAAGTATATATAAATAAACATTTAAAAAAATACTTATTTATATACTTAACGTATTTTAAATTAAACAACTGCAAAATTTACAACAAAATTACCTTTTTTAATTTGATTTTTATGATTGTATAATTGGCTTAATTGTTTCAGTGCAAAATTTAATTTTATTTAGAGTCCTGAGAAAAGAAGTGAACTGTCATTACTGAAAAACCAACCAAAAACAGTAATATTATGAATATATTATAGTAATTTAAAATACTGTTTTTCTATTTTAATATAATTTATTTCTGTGATGAAAAGCTGAATTTTCAGCATCATTACTCCAGTCTTATTGTCACATACTTTAGAAATCTAATTTAGAATTCTAATATGCTAATTTATTATCAATGTTGGAAACAATTGTGATGCTTTTTATTTTTTTTATAACCTGTGATACTTTTTTCAGGACTCTTTGATGATCAAAAAGTTAAAAAGAACAGCATTTATATAAAATAGAAATATTTTGTAACAATATACACTACTGTTCAAAACTTTTGGGTCAGTGAATGTTTTTTTCTTTCTTTCTTTTTTTAAAAAAAGACATAATTTATAAGAATTTATAATAATTTTATTAAGCAAGGATGTGTTAAATTGATACAAAGTGATAGTAAAGACTTATATTGTTAGAAAATATTTCTATTTTGAATAAATACTGTTCATTTTAACTTTTTATTCATCAAAAAAAATCCTGAAAAAAGTATCACAGGTTCCAAAAAAATAAATAAAGCAGCATAACTGTTTCCAACATTGATAATAAATCAGCATATTACAATGATTTCTGAAGGATCATGTGACACTGAAGACTGGAGTAATGATGCTGTAAACTCAGCTTTGCATCAGAGGAATACATTCTATTTTAAAGTACATTAAAATAGTAAATTGATATTTTAAATGTCAATAATAAGTGACACTGAAGACTGGAGTAATGTCGCTGAAAACTCAGCTTTGCATCAGAGGAATACATTCTATTTTAAAGTACATTAAAATAGTAAATTGATATTTTAAATGTCAATAATAAGTGACACTGAAGACTGGAGTAATGTAGCTGAAAACTCAGCTTTGCATCACAGGAATAAATTCTATTTTAAATTACATTAAAATAGTAAATGGATATTTTAAATGTCAATAATAAGTGACACTGAAGACTGGAGTAATGATGCTGAAAACCAGCTTTGCATCAGAGCAATAACTTATATTTTAAAGTACATTAAAATGGGTATTGTAAATTTCAATAATAAGTGACACTGAAGACTGGAGTAATGATCCTGTAAACTCAGCTTTGTATAACAGGAATAAATTCTATTTTAAAGTACATTAAAATAGTAAATGGATATTTTAAATTTCAATAATAAGTGACACCGAAGACTGGAGTAATGTTGCTGAAAACTCAGCTTTGCATCAGAGGAATAAATTCTATTTTAAAGTACATTAAAATAGAAAATGGTATTTTAAATTTCAATAATTTTCACAATATTACAATTTTTTTCTGTATTTGTGATCAAATAAATGCAGTCTGGATGAACATAAGAGACTTAAAATCTTACTGATCCCTAACTAAGTTCCTATGTGTAAAATAACCTTCTACACACATTAATTCAGCTCTCAGATGCAGAGCGGACACTCTTCAGGCATGTGTATATGTGTGTGTGTGTGTGTGTGTGTGTGTGTGTGTGTGTGTGCTGGGATCACTGACCCCTCTCGAGAATATTAATATGGAATATTCTGATGACAGCGCTGGAATCTGGTTCACGTTCTCTCTAGCGCTGCAACATCACCCTAATGGCTACTGGCAACAGGAACCGCTCAGGCATTTCTGCTGCCGGCCACAGATTCCATTATTCAGATCATTAAAAATAAACTCCACTTAGCAGGAATACAGCTGCAGTCTATTCTTCCTCGTTTTACACCGGCTTCACTGCTCTGCCAAAGAACTGCTGTGGAACAAGGACTTTCTGTTCCCTACAAACCCTCTGCGATGCCAGGCTGCATAAAACAACTTGATTGTGATGTCATCTCTTCAAGCTGCACTGGTCTGAAGACCATCTTGAAAGTTAATCAGGAGTAGTATATTGGAAAAATACAGATGGTCTTTTCACCTTCACAGTTATGTAATGGCTTTTCTGAGCAAAGTGGGAGATCTGTGTGCCATTTCACATGCCCATATCTAAAGACCAACTAAATTTCAAACCATAGTCAGCTGCCTACCTAGGGAGCATTAAGGCAGCCTGCTTAAAATACACTACTGCTAAATTATGCTGCCGTCTGAGATTAGAATATAATTATTTAAGACAAATTCTATGGAATCACTGCATACACAACCTGTCAAAAGTTTTTGAACACTAAGAATTCTCTTCTGCTCACCGAGCCTGCTTTTATTTGATCCAAAATACAGCAAAAGCAGTAATATTGTGAAATATTTTTACTATTTAAAATAACTGATTTCTATTTGAACATATTTTAAAATGTAATTTATTTCTGTGATCAAAGCTGAATTTTCAGTATCATTACTCTAGTCTTCAGTGTCACATAACCCTTAAAACATGCTCCAGATACATTTTCTTTTTAATATTATTATCAATATTTCAAACAGTTGAGTACATTTCTTCAGGATTCTTTGATGAATAGAAAGATCCAAAGATCAGCATTTATCTTGGAGTCATTATTATTTTAATTTTTTTGAAAAATATTAGAAATTAATACTTTTATTTAGCAAGGATGCTTTAAATTGATTGATGATGAAGACATTTTTAATGTTACAAAAGATTTCTATTTCAGATAAATGCTGTTCTTCCGAACTTTCTATTCATCAAAGAAACCTGAAACAATTCTACTCTAATTCTACTTCTAATAATAATAAAATATGCTTTTTGAGCAGTAAATCAGAATATTAGAATGATTTCTGGATCGTGTGACTGGAGTAATGACGCTAAAAATTCAGCGTTGAAATCACAGGAATAATTTTACATTTTAAAATATATTCAAATAGTAAAAATATTTCAAACTGTTTTTGCTGTACTTTGGATCAAATTAATGCTGGCTTTGAAGATACTACTAAAAAAAACTTTTCACTGTGTGTGTGTATTTTATTTTTATTTATTTATTTTATCAAAATATAACATTAAAAAATAGACGCAAGTCATAACACTAGGCTTTTTTAAAGAAAAATATCTGAAATAATAATAATAAAGCTAGGCTTCATTTTTTAATATAATATTTCTGGCCAAATTCCAACGGGAAAATCTTTATATTTAAATATATTTGATATACTTTTTTTGTATAAAAATGTAAAACCCCAAAAAAAAAAAAAAAAAGTAAAAAGTCATAAAGGTAGGCTTCATGTTTTTTATTTTAATATAATTTAAAATTGATATAATCATTTTGGCCAAATTTCAAGGAATCACTACATGTATCCATAGACAAGACAAGTCCATAATGCACTGCAACAATCTTTGTAAAAAAAAAAAAATCACATTTCATGTGACACTGAAAACTACAGTAATGGCTGATGAAAATTCAGCCTTGCCACCACAGGAATAAATTGTATTTTAAAATATATTCAAATAGAAAACCATTATTTTTAAACTGTCATAATATTTCACAATATTACAGTTTTTACTGTATTTTTGATCAAATAAATGCAGCCTTGGTGAGCAAAAGAGACTTCTTTAAATACATTAAAATCTTACAGATCACATACTTTTGATTGGTAGTGTACACAGTAGACAGAGTCTATCATTAAGTAAAGCAGGACAGATGCATGTGTCTAAATGTGTGGCAATAAGGTTAATCTAAGATTCTTCAATTTCTGGCTGAATTAATCAGAAACAGAAATTAAATTGAAGTCTAAATCACTTGAAACTCTGAAGGCTTTATGCATTAAACAACTCCAGATGGGTTTAATAGAGTACTGCATCCACTAAGACATCACTCATTGTTAAAACCTACGTAAAGCCCAGCAAACAGAGCCTCGAACAGGAACACAGTGTGTCCTATGCAGTAAATGGGAGTGTTTGTGAAGCACTCCACTGCATATTATATGGTAATATGTGGACGCACAACTGTCTGATGTAAAAGGACGTCCTCATCCACGGGCTGCTGAAATCAAACAACTGAATGTGACCCATCAGGATTTTCATCTGGGTTATCTCTCTCTTCCTTCTGCCAGTAACTTCCTTCAGTCAAATCAGCAAAATCTTGTGTCAACATCTCCTTTAAAGATCTCTGCATGAACTTCACCTAGTTTTGCACATTTCTATCTACTGAGGGTATATTCAGGGGTTCTGCAGGTACATTTAAGACCTAAAAAACAACTGAAGGGAATAATGTTTTCTATATGAATATAATTTAAAATGTAATTTATTCCTGTGACGTCAAAGCTGAATTTTCAGCATCATTACTCCAGTCTTCAGTGTCACATGATCCTACAGAAATAATTCTAATATTCATGAGCCGTGCCATTCGTCTCTTTCACTGCGTCCGTCTGCCTAGCTCTCGTTCCTACAGTTTCAAAAGTTGAACGGCGAGCGTGATTGGTGCAATTTCACAGCTGGTCATGGTCACCCTGACAACCGTATCCCAGAATAAACCCATCGCTGTGGAAAGACAGAGAGCGAGAGAGGACGACAGACTGGCCCTCAGGAGATGCAGTCGGAGGAAGATTATTAGCACAGCGTGAAGAGAAACTAATGCTGTTATACTCTCGAACCTGATCAATTTACATAAGAGATGAAACACAAGAGGATGAAAAATGACATTTCGTTTTCATGAGCAGCGGATTACCGGAATCACAAGCAAATCCTCATCGGCGATATCAAAAGGGGGATTGCTCTGGAATCTGGATTGACCTACTAAGTACAAAACACTAAATAAACAAGCGCAGCTATGCAGAACTACTGCTGTGACATCTGATGAAGGCTGATAAAGTCTGAAAGTGAAAGTATGTCACAAATGTCCAGAATTTCGCTTGTCATGTGTGGTATGTGAACGTGAACTCTTTATTATATTCCCAGCAAAGGCAGGGCGATAGCTTGAATGTTTTCATTTTTAGTTTAGACATTAATTTACCATTAAATTAGTTCCATGATCTAGTATCTTACAAAATATGACAGATATTTTAATTTTAACCAGTCAAAAGTTTTTGAACAGTAAGATTTTTTCTGTTCTGTTCACCTAGCCTGCATTTATTTGACACAAAATACACAAAAAGCAGTAATATTGTGAAATATTTTTACTATTTAAAATAACTGCTTTCTATTTAAATATATTATAAAATGTAGTTTATTCCAGTGATTTCAAAGATAGTTTTTCTGCATCATTACTCCAGTCTTCAGTGTCACATAATCCTTCAGAAATCATTCTAATATGCTGCTTTGCTGTTCAAAAACATTTTTATTTTTATTATTATCAATATTTAAAACAGTTGAGGATTCTTAATTAATAGGAAGATCCAAAGATCAGCCTTTATCTGAAATAAAACGCCTTTGTAACATTATACACTATACCATTCAAAAGCTTGGGAGTTAGTATAATTTTTGTTTTCAGGAAAGAAATTATATAAATACATACTTTTATTTGGCAAGGATGCTTTAAATTGCTCGAAAGTATTTTGTTGTTACAAAAGATTCCTATTTCAGAAAAGTACTGTTCTTCTGAACTTTTTGTTCATCAAAGAAACCTGAAAAAAAATCTACTCGGCTGTTTTCAACATTATAATAATAAATATTTTTTGAGCAGCAAATCAGAATATTAGAATGATTTCTGAAGGATCATGTGACTGGAGTAATGACGCTAAAAAATCAGCTTTGATCACAGGAATAAATTACATTTTGAAATATATTCAAACAGAAAACAGTTATTTTAAATAGTAAAAATATTTCAAAATTTCACTGTACTTTAGATCAAATAAATGCAGGCTTGATGAGAAGAAGAGACTTCTTAAAAAAAAAAAACATTAAAAATCTTACTGTTCAAAAACTTTTGACTGGTAGTGTAAACCTCCAAAAAAAATTGAACTTTCAAACCAAAGACTATAATATTTTTTTTAAATAATAATAGTTTTAAGAAAGGATGCATTAAACTATTCAGTAGTTGACAGTAAATACATTATATTAAAAAAAATGTAAATATCAAATATCTGTTTGAAATGAATGTTTTTTTTTTTTTTAGAACTTTCTATTCATCAAATCCAAAATTTTCACCAAAATATTAAGCAGCTTAACGGTTTTCAACAGTGATAATAATAAGAAATGTTTCTTGAGAAGCAAATATCACAATGATTTCTGAAGGATCATGTGACACTGAAAACTGGAGTAATGATGCTGAAAAATCAGATTGGCATCACAGGAATAATTTACATTTTAAAATATATTCATGTAGAAAAGAGAAAAATATTTTGCGATATCAACTGCTTTTGCCATATTCTGTTCACAAAAAAGGCAGCGTTGGTGAACAAAAGTGGCTTTTTTCAAAAACTTTTTTTTTGTTGTTGTTGTGGAAAATCAACCAAATAATGGGCGTATAGCTGACTCCGTATATTAAACACGGATAGAACACAAATTTTTGAGGATGTAAACTGACAGTCAACATTTAAGAGTTGTCATACCAAGCTTAGGGAACACAATGAGGTATTCAGCATTGCATTGTGGGCAGGCGACGCGTGCGGTGCTATTGCCCCTCTGTTTCTCATCAACCCAGCGCTGAAGACACGACTGATGAACCCATTTAGTCGAACCACGGCAGCGGCACGGCCGCACCCACTCCGCCGTACGGTCATCCTCATCCGTGGCAAAACACACCCAACAACTCCTGCAAAGCACACACAAAAACATAGAAACGCATCAGCACACAGATCTGTGTTTAATTCAGGGCAAAGTTTAACAACATAAAGGTGAAGAAAAAGTTTGTCATGTAACTGTGTAAAGTTCAAGGCTCCAGGAGTTATTTTTATACTTCAACTCTTAAATTATATCAAGGGACAGTCTGCAAAAAAAGAAAGAGAGGCAACAGCAGAGTAATATGGGTCAGTGACTAAGCACAAATGAAACAAGATCATCAAAAAAAACATGTTATTTTAATCCCACTGTCATTTTTTTCTGACATATTCAAGATAAACTGGTTTTATATACTAAGTTCTTAGTAAACTAATTACATAATATGCCAATTACTCAAATTACATGCTTAAAGGAACACTCCACTTTTTTTGGAAATAGGCTCATTCTCCAACTCCCCCCGAGTTAATAAGTTGATTTTCACCGTTTTGAAATCCGGCGGAAATGCAAAGCTTCAATTTTCTAGGCTGATAAGATTAGGAACTACACTTCCATTCCGGCGTAATAGTCAAGGAAGTTTGCTGCCGTAATATGGCCGAAGCAGGCGGAGTATTATCAGAAATGAGTTCCCAGCTAGTTTAGCATTTGCACATGTTCTGCGTGGTATTACTGCTCCTGCTTCGGCCATATTACGGCAGCAAACTTCCTTGACTATTACGCCGGAATGGAAGTGTAGTTCCTAATCTTATCAGCCTAGAAACTCACATTTCCACCGGTCTTAGTACACGATATAACTACAGAAGAGTCAAGTTTTAAATACAACAAATATGGAAACTCGTTGGTCATTTTTGAACGCGATGCTATTGGTCTAATAGGATTCAATGATCTATGCTAAGCTATGCTAAAAGTGATATCGCCAGAACAGGAGAACGGCTGAATGGATTTCAAAACGGTAAAAATCAATTTATTAACTCGAGGGGAGTTGGAGAATGAGCCTATTTCCAAAAAAAGTGGAGTGTTCCTTTAATCAGCATTTTTGCTGAGAAAAGCTGACAAATTGAGATCATTTAAAAACAAAATCGTTTTACTTACTGGGGTTTTAGCGAATTAATTACATAATATGCCAATGAATTACTCAGAAAGATGTCAAAATGGCTGTCACTCCCTTAGCCTTTGTATTTAAAACACTCAAAGTAACTGAAGGCGGAATTGCATGTTAGCAAGTTTGCTGAGAAAAGCTCAAAATTGAAGATAATTTATTTATAGAAGACAATATATTGTTTAATTAGTTGGCCAGCATCTCATCGACAATGTCTAATGATGATCCTGTAAATAATCCATGGCAAATCTCTCAGTGTTTCTGGACGAGGGATAGAGACTCGGCCGTTCTCTCAGGTTCCTTTGTGAGATTTTCCATTCTGCCTGTTTCTGAATAAAACATGAGGGATGAAGAGCTGCTCGGGTGACCGAAATCAGTCATGTGCTCCTCATCAAGAACCGCCTGTAATCATCTCATGACCATTAGATGACAATCACAGATGCAAACAAGAAACAAGAGATTTGTGCTTGTATGCACCTTTTCACCATCTTTAAAACATGAGCTTATCTCAATTTAAATCATATCTCAGTTTAAGGTACACTCTTAAAAATAAAGGTGCTTCAGATGCTATAGAAGAACCTTTTTTGTCTAAATGGTTCCATAAAGAGCCTTTTAACATCTGAAGAACCTTTCTGTTTCACAAAGGGTTCTTTATGACAAAAGAAGGTTCTTCAGATTATGAAAAGGTAAGAACCTTTGACTGAATGGTTCTTTGTGGAACCCAAAATGGTTCTTCGATGGCATTGCTGTGAAGAACCTTTTAAAGCACCTTTATTTTTAAGAGTGTACAAAGATACCTTTTGATTAGGCATGTAACAATATCAAAATCTCACAATACGATAATATCTTGATGTGAAGTCCACGATATGATATTTATTGTGATATTTAAAAAAAAAAGACAAATGAAGACGTTTAAAAGTTTTACATTTTTTAATAATGGCCCAAAACACAACTTTAAAGACCTTTTTTGTTAAAACAAGAAGTTTAAATACCCGTAATACCGTTATATCCATACATCCCCACTTTCAATACTAATTTTTTGGGAAAAAATGAATTTAAACACAGCAAAACAGTTAAATGAAGCTTATTGGTAGCTGAAAACACAGCCATATTTAGAGAATAATTCAACGAAATATGAAAAACTGCTGAAAATTTACTCACCCTAAGGTCATCCAGGATGTAGGTAAGTTTGGATGATTCATTTTAAATCATTTGATCATTAATGACGAATTTAATACTAACACCTTTGTAACAAGTTTTCCCTTCACAAGATGTTAATTGAAGGACTGGAGTAATGTTGATTACTTGTGGATTATTGTGATGTTTTTATCAGGAGTTTGGACTCTAATTCTCACGGCACCCATTCACTGCAGAGGATCCATTGGTGAGCAAGTGTTGAAATGCTACAGTGCTACAAATCTGTTCCAAACTCATCTACATCTTGGATGGCCTGAGGGTGAGTACATTTTCAGAATTTTGTAATTTTGGGGTGAACTATTCCTTTAAAGCACAAAGTATTTAGTTATCAAACCAAAAAAGCTGGAAGATGTGTACAATTTTTGAAAATGGCAAGTTACAGAACCAAAAGGTTTTGATTCTCTTCTGAAAGATGAGAATGAAGAACAAAACACTAGAAGCAGAAAAAGTGACAAAATGATCTGAGACCTTCACAAGATCAGAGCTACGGACAAAGATGCTTCTCCAAGTTCCTTAAGAACCTTCTCCTGTTCCTGTAACCCTGCCTCCATCATGACAACCATCAGAAACACAATCACCCCTGTGAAACCCAAGACACCTCGCCGTCGCCCCTCACTCAAACACACTCACGTAACATGGATGTACACACTAAAAGCCGCGTTCATTAAGGTGCACCGTCTAGGTCAGACAACTCGATTATCAGCAAATAAACAAGGTAAAACAAATTGTGCTGTGAAACACAAGCTGATTTAAGCTTGTTTGCCTTCACTCAACAGGGGTAAAGTTTCAAACTACAGGCTATATTATCCACCGTAAAATACACACAAGGTATGACACATGATAACATGATGAGATTTTTGTCTGTTTTGTGGGAGAAAAAGTGATTCACAGATACATCCGAGTACTACACTACTTGTAAGATTTTTTTTAAGTCTCTTCTGCTCACCAAGCCTGAATTTATTTGCTGCAAAGTACAGCAAAAACAGTACAGTTTTGAAATATTTTTACTATTTAAAATAACTGTACTGTATTTGAATATATTTCAAAATGTTATTTATTCCTGTGATTTCAAAGTTTTGTGAATTTTTTCAAAGACTATAGAATACCCAAGACATTTCACTCGTTTAGTTTTGAATGGGGAAAAATGCAACGCTCATTATGGCCGCGAAGCCCCGCCTTCTTAGTGAAAGAGCCAATCGTTGATTAGTAAAGTCAGCGCATCACTGCAGCTGCCGTTAGAAGTCCCGGTTGGTATAGAAACAATCGGCACTCTAGACGTGCGCTCAGTACTGCGCATGCGCACTGGCTCATCTAGCCGGAAAAATAAGCGTTTTTTCACCCTATTGGAGCACAAGGAACCATATTTATGAGGCAGTTCTTGTTGGATTTCTTTGAAGATTTAAAATATTAAATTTAATCGTAAGCTTGGTGAACAGTTTTGGAGAATTTGATGTTTCCCCATTCAAACAGATAGGAGCTGCACTTGTATGCCCGAGAGGCGTATCAAAGATGGCCGCCGAGTGACATGACTTGCCTTAAAGGGACTTTGGTTTTTTGCATCATTACTCCAGTCACATGATCCTTCAGAAATCATTCTAATATTCTGAGTTGCTGCTCAAAAATGTATTATTTTTATTATTATTATGTTGAAAACAGCTGAGTAGAATATTTTCAGGGTTTTTTATTAATAGAACGTTCAGAAGAACAGCATTTATCTGAAATAGAAATCTTTTGCAACATTATAAATGTCTTTATCATCACTTTTGATCAATTTAAAGCATCTCTGCGGCATAATTTCTATAATAATAAATGTTTCTTGAACAGCTAATCAGCATATTAGAATGATTTCTGAAGGATCATGTGACACTGAAGTCTGGAGTAATGATGCTGAAAATTTAGCTTTGATCACAGGAATAAATTCTATTTTAAAATATATTCAAATATGAATATCAAATATCTTCAACATTTTACTGTTTTTCTTAAAAAAAAGAAAACATGAAAAATCTTACTGTTCAAAAACTTTTGGCTGGTAGTTATTACCAGAAAAGATGTTTTAACAAAATAATTGTACATCTTGTTTTTATGATAAAATGTCATTTTAATGAGAAAACATCACATTAATATGAGAAAAGATGTTGTTTTAATGAGAAAACATCTTATTACGAGAAAATGTTTTAACAAGATACTTGTTTTAACAACATAAGTTTTAATGACATAATGGCTCGTTTTCACAAGAAAAAATGTCATTTTAATGAGAAAAGATCTCGTTATATTGAGAAACAAAATAATTGTTGTTTTAACTAGAAAACATCTCATTACTACAAGAAAAGATGTTGTTTTAACTAGATAATTATGTAATTTTCATATCTTGCTTTTACGAGAAAATATGTATAAAATAAAAAATAAATAAATTCTAAAAAAAATTAAATTCACCATCACTTTTAATCAATTTAAAGCATCTTTGCTAAATAATATCTACAATAATAATAAACGTTTCTTGAACAGCAAGTCAGCACATTAGAATGATTCCTGAAGGATCATGGAACACTGAAGACTGGAGTAATGACACTAGATAATTGTCATTTCAACAACATAACATCTTTTTTATGAGATTTTAATTTTTTGTTTCCAGGTTAATGATTCTCTGAAACAAAATCAAATTATAACACTTAAATCATGAGGAGGCGTTTAAAAATGTCCAGCCATAATATAACAGTTATTTTTAAATAGTAAAAATATTTCATAATTTTCCTGTTTTTTTTTTAACATGAAAAATCTTGAGTTATTACGAGAAAAGATGTTTTAACAAAGTACTTGTACATTTTTTAATGATCTTGTTTTTATGAGAAAAGATGTCAGTTTAAAGAGAAAAGATCACATTATTATGAGAAAAGATGCTTTAACTAGATAATTGTCATTTTAACGAGAAAACATCTCATTATTACAAGAAAAGATGTCGTTTTAACTAGACAATGTCACATACGACATAACATCTTGTTTTATGAGAAAATATGTATAAAATAAATTAAAAAAAAAAAATCTAAATAAATAAATAAATGAATTAGATTAACTAAATTAGAAAAAAATTGCCATTATTTTTAAAGGAGTGGATGATCTCCCCTTATAATAATTTTTCTTGTTTTCATTTTTGTTTCCAAGTTAATAATTCTCTGAAACAAAATCTAATTATAACACTTAAATCATGAGGAGGCATTTAAAAATTCCCAGCCATAATATTTTGTGGCCGTGCAAACTAGATCATGAACCTTGTTCTTTAGGAGCACTGCAGCTTCTGTTCGTTTTTACTATGAAAACATAAACATACGCTTATTACAGCACCTTATCGCCACATGTGCAAACCAAACAACTTGCGAATAATAAAGCTTATAAAACATTGACTTTGCCCAGCTGAACAACTGCGATCACATTCAGTTCACTGCTGTAATTGAAGACACATGACAGAATTGCTGTTTGTGATAATATATATAATGCTTAAAATCCCATTAAATCATGTGAATATTCCGGGAACAAAAGCTGCAAAAATGTCTCTTTGATGCCCAGAAAATAGCCACCTCGACCTCTAGATTTACATTACTGTTTGAGTTCTGGCAGAATATAGCTATGAGATACCATCAGGAGGTCAGAAAGTCGATACCGCTCACCTTTCTTTACATGTTAAGAGCTGGTTACATGACACAGAAAGACAATCTATACAACAGCGAGGGGGGTCTCTGGAACTGATAACCCTGATAATAGTTTAAATATCCTGAACTCTAGAGCCCCAACATCAGCTCAGATTTCACACAGGATGAGCTTTCATGAATAAAGTGGAAAATTCTGCTACAGCTGACTAATGTTGCTTTAAAAACAGGAATAAGTCTGTGAAAGTGTAGATGCTTCCTCTTGGTCAGATAATGTGGAAGCACTGTTAAACACTCTTTGATAAACCTCAAACTTTAAGTATGAACAATAATAATAATAATAATATTGAAGCACTGAAAAGAAGAGTTACATAACAGTGTTTCATTGACAAACTCCTGCATGTTCTCATTGCTACACAGGGCAGACTGCATTTAAAGAGGCATTAAAACCTCGGCACAATGAGTTTATTCATTCGGCTGTGGTCATGTGACTGTGGGAACCTGAATGATCTTCCAGCCAACAGCCAGTGAGAGAAAATAGTTGAGCATCAGAGGGACCGCTGAGATCCCAGACGTCTACTGATAGGATTAGGGCTGCCACGATTAGGAAATTTTATCTGGCAATAAAGGATTGTATAAATAATTGCAATTAGCCACTGAATTGCATTTTTATTCATATCATATCAGTTAATAGATAAATATACACCTTATACAATATGGTATTCATACTGATTTTCCTGATAAATGATGAACATGGTAGAAAAAATATAAAATTTTAAATGAAAAGTGCTTTTAAATATTAAAATTAAATTTTCAACAATTAAATGCAAAAAACATTATTATTATTATTAATATTAATACCAGTAATGATAATAACTCCATTTATTAATAATTTTACTACCTTTCTTTCCTCATCTGCTCAACAGGGTTATTATTGTTAACTAAATTAAAAAATAAAACCATTAAATGATACTTGAAATAAAATATGTTTATTTTGTTTCAGAGAGGTATTATTTTAGTTCAGGTTTAAGTACTAAAATAAAACCAAAAATTCATAAGAACTATAATTTTAAAAATCCAAAACTAATTGAAATGACAAAAACCCATAACAAATTTAATAAAAATGTAACTAAAATTACAATTAAAACTGAAAAAAAAAAACTTTATTCACCTGTTTAGATTGTGACTAGTTTACAACTGGTGCAGCATTAGAGTTCATGTAACTTCAGTAAGTGTTTTCCAAGTAACGCCAGTCATCTTGGACTTGTGGTCTATATTTGTACTTGAGGAGGGGTGAGATGTGGCCTGCTGCTGATCCATAAACACACACACTCACTCTTACTCTCTCCCCTGTGGTCAGAGTCACAAGACCCATCCACAAGATCACGTTTCACCAGCAAATGTCTGAAGCCCAGAGAAACAAAAACTCACAGACCACATAGAATAACCAGCATTTCTAAAAAATCTATAGATCTGTTTTAGTGCTATAGTAAATCACATTTTGACTGAACAGCTATAGTTACTACATTTATTTGAAATCCTGACAGCCATGTCCTGTTAAAAAAAATAATTAACTATTCCAGGAGTAATGCATACAATCACTGTAGAAGTCACCCAGAATCTGTATCAGTTTTGCACATGCATTTTCTTCAGATAATGTTTAAATCCAGTGGAATAATAGCAATTTATGGAATCCCATAAAAATAAAATAAAGGTAACTGTGCCTTTTTTCTGACTTTATAACTTTACATTTTGCAATTCTGACTTTTTTCCCTCAAAATTATGATATAAACTAGGGGTGTAAATCGGAGCCTTCAAGACGATTCGATACGATACCGATTTCTTAAGCCAACGATTCGATTATTTTCGATACTTCAGAATTCCCTGTGATACGATGCGATTCGATTCAATATTAGATATTTTTACATGATATCTATTAAGTTTCAAATAAATCAACAAAAATGGTAAATAATTTGCCTTTTATTGAGAATACAGAAACAGTATTCTATTCACATAATGTGTATGTTCCACTAAAGCAGTTGTGCTCAATGCACTGCAAATAGAACAGCAAATATAAGTTACTGCATCTACAAAGTGCAATCAGATAAATTGTAATAAGACAAAAAAAAAAAAAAAAAAAACTTATAGTGCAGGTCTACTATGGCCAATTAGCCTATTCATCGTTTTAAAAAAGTTTCTTTCATACAAAATTGGTTACATTTTGAAAATACAATTTGCATCTTATTAAGAGGTAATGGTCACACATCCTCTGCATTAGATGAACTGCAAATAGAATACTAATCCACAAAATCAGCTCAAAATCATCGCTCTTGAAAGTCAGACAACAACGTGAGGTCTGTGAACATGAACAACATCATAGACGGACTGTGAAACGAAAGTAACGCGTGTGACGAAGAAGACAGTGAGGTTAGTGCCACCCTCAGCTTAGGAGTAGGTAGTGCGCTTAATACATCGGAGCAGACAGTAAAAGAAAGGTCGGAACGGATTCTAAAAATAGACAAGTGAACAAACAGGCGGCAAAATAAACACATTAATCGATATTCTTGCGGACGAATCGATGCATTGAATCGGCGGCTGCATAATCGATGCATCGATACGAATCGATTAATATTTACACCCCTAATATAAACTTGCAATTGCAAGTTATAAAGTCCAGTTCTGAAGAGAGTTTTTTTTTTTTTTATCTCACAATTCTGATGGAATAACTCGCAGTTGTGTGTTATAAAGTCAGAATTCTGAGATATAAACTCGCGCTTACAAGAAAAAAAAACTCAGCAAGATGTACATTCAGAATCCTGAGAAAAAGTCGGAATTGTGAGATGTAAACTCACAATTCTTAGAAAAAAGTCAGAATTCTGAGAAAGGGCAGGAATTGCGATGTAAATTCTGTGAAAAAGTCGGAATTGCGAGATGTAAACTCAGAATTCTGAGAAAAAAAGTTGGAATTGCAAGATGTAAACTTAGAATTCTAAGAAAAAAGTCGAAAATCTGAAAAAAAGTCAGAATTGCAAGACGTAAAAAAAAATCGTAATTCTAAGAAAAGGCAGGAATTCTGACGGGAGCTCACAATTCTGATATACAAGTCAGAATTGCAAGATGTAAAGTCAGAATTTTGAGAAAAAGTCGGAATTGCGAGATGCAAATTCAGAATTTTGAGGGGGAAAAAATGAATTGTGTGATGTGAACTCAGAATTCTGAGAAAAAAGTTGGAATTGCAAGATGTAAACTTAGAATTCTGCGAAAAAAGTCAGAATTGCGAGATGTAAAAAAAATCGTAATTCTAAGAAAAGGCAGGAATTCTGACGGGAGCTCACAATTCTGATATAAAAGTCAGAATTGCAAGATGTAAACTCCAAATTCTGAGAAAAAGTCACAATTGCGAGATGTAAACTCCGAATTGTGAGAAAAAGTTAAAATTCTGAGGAAAAACTTGGAACTGCATGATGTAAACTCAGAATTTTGAGAAAAAGTCGGAATTGCGAGATGCAAATTCAGAATTCTGAGGGGAAAAAAATGAATTGTGTGATGTGAACTCAGAATTCTGAGAAAAAAGTTGGAATTGCAAGATGTAAACTTAGAATTCTGCGGAAAAAAGTCAGAATTGCGAGATGTAAAAAAAAAAATCGTAATTCTAAGAAAAGGCAGGAATTCTGACGGGAGCTCACAATTCTGATATAAAAGTCAGAATTGCAAGATGTAAACTCCAAATTCTGAGAAAAAGTCACAATTGCGAGACGTAAACTCCGAATTGTGAGAAAAAGTTAAAATTCTGAGGAAAAACTTGGAACTGCATGATGTAAACTCAGAATTTTGAGAAAAAGTCGGAATTGCGAGATGCAAATTCAGAATTCTGAGGGGGAAAAAATGAATTGTGTGATGTGAACTCAGAATTCTGAGAAAAAAGTTGGAATTGCAAGATGTAAACTTAGAATTCTGCGGAAAAAAGTCAGAATTGCGAGATGTAAAAAAAAAAAATCGTAATTCTAAGAAAAGGCAGGAATTCTGACGGGAGCTCACAATTCTGATATAAAAGTCAGAATTGCAAGATGTAAACTCCAAATTCTGAGAAAAAGTCACAATTGCGAGACGTAAACTCCGAATTGTGAGAAAAAGTTAAAATTCTGAGGAAAAACTTGGAACTGCATGATGTAAACTCAGAATTTTGAGAAAAAGTCGGAATTGTGAGATGCAAATTCAGAATTCTGAGGGGAAAAAAATGAATTGTGTGATGTAAACTCAGAATTCGGAGAAAAAGTCGGAATTACAAGACGTAAACTTAAAATTCTGTGAAAAAAGTCAGAATTGCGAGATGTAAACAATTCTGAGAGAAAAAAAAATCGTAATTCTAAGAAAAGGCAGGAATTCTGACGGGAGCTCACAATTCTGAGATAAAAGTCAGAATTGCAAGATGTAAACTCCAATTCTGAGAAAAAGTCACAATTGCGAGACGTAAATTCAGAATTCTGAGGGGAAAAAAATGAATTGTGTGATGTAAACTCAGAATTCTGAGAAAAAGTCAGAACTTTGAAAAAAAGTCGGAATTGCAACACGTAAATTCAGAATTCTGAGAAAAAAAGTTGGAACTCTGAGAAAAGTCAGAATTGCAAGATGTAAACTCAGAATTCAGTGAAAAAATTGAGAAAATGCAGGAATTGCGATGTAAACTCAAAATTCTGAGAAAAAGTTGGAATTCTGAGAAAGTCAAAATTGCGAGATGTAAACTCAGAATTCTAAGAAAGAAAAGTCCAAATAGCAAGATATAAACTTGCTAAAAAAACAACTAAATGATTTAGAGACAAATTAGAGATGTTAACTCAAAACTATTTATATTTCCCAGTTCTGACTTTTCCATAGAATTCCGAGAAAGCCTGAACCGTGAGATAAAAAGTCACAATCACCTTTATTCCCATGGTGGAAATGGGCTTCCATAGCAATTAGCATAGGCACCATGCAAAACCGCATTTTATTGACATTCAAACAGAACAGAACACCAAAAAAGGTCCAATTGATGGTGGATTATTTCCAGACACTTTTCAAACATGACTCAGACACACATTTGAAAAGGCAGCCCATTTTATCCATGATGATGCGGAAACACATCAAAGCTGGATGTGAAAAACAATAAGGCAGAGAAAGTGAGGTTTTAAAAACAGCCAAAATAAATGGAGTCGGCTTTCTGAATACCGACAAGAACAAAAGAGGGTGATAGAGTGTCGCCACGTAAAGGTCAGACAGGATTTAAGCATGACCCCGTCTTTTCAAGCGATGAAGAGCTGCATTGCAGAGAGAGCAGCTGCGGGTGGCCGGCCTCGATAAGGCCGTGTGTTGGAGTCTGATAGAGCTGCGTGCTGACGTACGGCTATCTGCTTCCACACAGATCTGTGAAGGTTGTTGCCTCAGTGACGGACATTAGAGAAGGATGCAGGATCCATTTGAGAGAGATGAGAGCTTTCACCATGACAACTGACACAGATATGTCTACAGACAGGCTAATGTGCCAATAAACCACTTTACTAACAGTTAGTCCAGTAATTTCCTCTCAATACCTATTTCCTCAGATGTAAACAGAAGTATGAGGAGACTAGTTAAAAATTACAACCATTTAAAAGACTGGGGTTTGTGAGGTTGTTAAATGTTTTTAAAAACATTAAAGTCATAGCAAGGCTACATTTATTAGATCAAAAATAGTGAAATATTATTGCAATTTAAAATAACTACTTTCTATTTGAATATATTTAAAAATGTTATTTATTTCTGTGATGGCAATGCTGAATTTTCAGTATTATTACTCCAGGCTTCAGTGTCACACGATCCTTCAGAAATCATTCTAATATGCTAATTTGCTGCTCAAGAAAAATTTTATTTAAATAAATGTAAAAAACAGATGTGCTGCTTCATTTTTTTTAAACGGTGATACATTTCTATTCGAAATTTTAATTAAAACATCATAAATCAAAAGGGCAGCATTTGTTTAAAACAGAAATAACTGTGTCTTTTGTCACTTTATATCAATAAACTGAATCACTGCTAAATAAAAATATTAATTTCCTTAAAAAAAATTAACAGTAGCATATATTTTATTTATAATATAAAAAATAAAGATTATTATATATATATATTATATTTATGGATCAAAGACAAAAAAAGAGCTCATGCATAAATATTACATTTTATATATTTTATACATTATATTTATTATTACATATATTGTAATATGTACAAGTCAGAATAAGCATGTTGTATGAATTTGTATATAAATATTGTAACAATGAATGACAAACATTATTTCAACCAAATTTTGCCATTTTATTCTCCAAAAACTTTTTACTTACATTTAATGCTTTCTATAGGCATAAAATCACTTTTGTAAATTTCTTTTGATGTGGACATCTTAACATCTTTGACCCTTATATTATTTTTGCAATATATTGCAAGTAAAATAACAGTTATTAAATTTAATAACATTTGATTTTATTATTACAAGATTTAATATTTTTGATGATTTTTTTTCACATACTACTCTTTAGGATTCTTTACTAAATACAAATTTAAAAATAATTTATTTTGCATTTTTTGAAGCAGAAATCTTGTAACATAAATATTTTACTAATATTGTATTAATTTAATACTTCCATGCAGAAATAAAATATTAATTTAATTCCAAAAAAATAAGAAAACCCTTTTGAATGGTAATGTTAGTGATGCACCGACTGCAATTTTTACATAAATTTACATTTATACAAAAAGTGGCATGTCCAAAATTATTCATACCCTTTGCAAACTGTCACAGTCTATGGGAAAATCCAAAGTTCTATACCATTCCAAATAGTCCAAGCTGTTCTAAAGCCTCCTAATTACCCTGATTCATTGGGAACAGCTGTTTTAATCAACTCAACAGGTGAAAAACAGAAGCTCTCTGCTGTTGGTTTGTGGACAGTCATGGCTAAGACAAAGGAGCTCACTGAGGACCTGCGGCTGTGCATTGTGGCTGCTCACAAGTCAGGAACGGGCTATAAGACCATATCTAAATGTTTTGAAGTTCCAGTGGCTACAGTGCAAAGTATTATTAAAAAATACAAGACGTTCCGCATTGTGAAGAATCTCAGAGGAGGTGGTCGGAAGCTGGGTTCCCCGGACGCAAACCAAGGAGGACACCACTTATCCAGATAAGGCACACAAAAGCCAGCTTGGCCTTTGCAAATGCTCATCTGGACAAAGAAGAAGACTTCTGGTCTTCTGTTTTATGAAACAAAAATTTAACTGTTTGGCCACAATGATGTAGCCTTCATTTGGCGTAAAAAAGGAGAAGCCTTCAACCATAAGAACACCATCCCCACTGTCAAACATGGTGGTGGGAACCAAATGTTTTGGGGGTGTTTTCACAGTAAACAGCACCATGAAAAAAGAGCAATACAAAAACAACATCAGTCAGTCTGCAGAGAAACTTGGCCTTGGGCACCAGTGGACATTTCAGCACGACAACGACCCAAAACACACAGCAAAAGTGGTGAAGAAATGGTTAGCAGACAAAAACTTTAATATTTAGCAGTGGCCCAGCCAGAGTCCTGACTTAAATCCAATTGAGAATCTGTGGAGGGAGCTAAAGATCAGGGTGATGGCAAGAAAACCCTCCAACCTGAAAGAGTTGGACCTCATCGCTAAAGATGAATGAGCAAAAATACCAGTGGAGACATGAGCTGGTCAGCAATTATAGGAAGCATTTGATTGCTGTAATAGCCAATAAAGGCTTTTCTATTAATTATTGAGAAGGGTATGAATAATTTTGGACATGCCACTTTTTGTTCAAAAGTAAATAAAAGTAGAGTCATTTTTTCCTCAATGATGCCTCTTGTACATCGTCATTATCTTCTGGGAGACGTCTGTGTCATTTCTAATCAAAAAAAAAAAAACTTGCTGGTTGAATAAAAGTAACTTTAAGTCAGAATTTGCCAGGGGTGTGAATAATTTTGGGCTTGACTGTAAATTGTCAAGTGCAAAGACAGCAAGTGTGGGTATTTGGACAGGGCATTTCTCACAAACTCACTCAGGCTGCACAAGCCTCATCTGGCACAATGTAAATACATTATCAGTCACCATAAGTGTGACGTCAAAATGGACCAGCTCAAAATCAGCAAACTGTCCAGACAGTCGGGTCGTTCATGCGGACAATCTGCTAATTCCGGTCCCTGGCTGGTAAATCAGTACATCTCTAATATACACTAACATATGAACGTTTCCAGCAATCTTATTTTTGACTGGAAAGGACAGATCCGCTCAATTGTATCCCGTCAGCAGGCCAGTGCAGTCTAGTTTATTTTGCAAGCACTGGCCCTCTGGCAAACAGGACAGGCTGTGTGGAAAAACATGGACAAGGTCAGGACACCGAACAACTCAACTCCACACAGTGACCCACAGAATTAATTACTGAAATGAGAACCAGTCCATGTCATTTACCACAAAATGTTCCTATATATAGAAAACCTGCAATTTCAGGGAATATTAGATAGTGCTGTTTATCTATGACCCCTGAGGGTCAATCAGAAAAAAAAAAGACTCATTATAAACTTCTCCAGGACACACTGTCCTTTTTGCTGGGTTCATTAAAAGTAAAAGATGCTCAAGACCAACATTAGCAAGTCATGTGGCAATGAGCTTTTTTTTAAACCATGAACCTTTCCGAAATCATCCGCTGACCTGAGCAGGAGCGCAAGTCAGATCAAACAGGTAATCAAGCTTCTTATGACTTAAGCTGTTTTACTAAAGGAATATTTTGGGGTCAATACAGTTTAAGCTGTGAAAGTGTTGATCAACGCAGGAAACAATTTCAACACATTACAGTTTGTAAAAAAACTAAGTTGGTAATGTAAAGCAGGAATTACTTGTATTACTTCATTTTAGTAAGCTTTACAGCTCTAATAATAAACATTTTTATGAGTAGGAATTAACATAAACACTTTACGAACTGCATAGTCATTGTCACGTGATAAATGCCACGTTAAGGAGACTACAGCGTTTCATAGGTAAAGTAACTTAATGTATTATTTCCATAAATTACTGTTATATAACAGCCATTCAAGAGAGAAACACATTGTTGATTATGAATATTATTAATAGTGTTGAGCATTAAGCATAATATTTAGACACAGTCAACAACAAAACATAACAATAAACCAATATTAATAATATCAATATTGCTTATTCTGTTGTTGAAGTCTAATGGTTTTTTACTAATATTGTGTCAAAAATGGGAAAGAAAATAAAAATCAGTTCTGAACATCAGTGTCTAAACATTTACTCGACCAGTCAAAAGTTTTTGAACAGTAAGAATTTTTAGTTTTTAAATAAATGTATCTTCTGCTCACCAAGCCTGCATTTTTTTGATCCAGAGTACAGCAAAAGCAGTAATATTGTGAAATATTTTTACTATTTAAAATAACTGCTTTCTATTTGAATATATTTTAAAATATAATTTATTTCTTTGATCAAATCTGAATTTTTAGCATCATTACCCCACTATTCAGTGTCACATGATCCTTTAGAAATTATTTTTATATGCTGATTTGCTCTTCATGAAACATTTTTATTATTATTATCATATTTAAAACAGTTGTGTACATTTTTTCAAGATGAATAGAAAGAAAGATCAGCATTTATCTGAAATAAAAAAGCTTTTGTAACATTATACACTATACCATTTAAAGTTGAGTCAGTATAGGGTTTTTTAGAAAGAAATGAAAGAAATCAATACTTTTATTTAGCAAGGATGTTTTAAATTGATTCTGAGCTTTCTATTCATCAAAGAAACCTGAAAAATATTTCTCAGCTGTTTTAAACAATAATACATGTTTTTAATTTTACAGAATAATTTCTGAAGGATCATGTGACTGAAGCAAAGATGCAAAAAATCTTTGAAATCACGGGAATTAATTACAATTTAAAATATATTCAAACAGAAAGTGGTTACTTTAGTAAAAACATTTTATTTTTAATATTTTTGCTGTACTTCGGAAATCAATGCAGGCTTGGTAAGCACAAGAGACTTTTTTAAAAACATTTAAAAAAAACTTACTGTTCAAAAAGTGTTATCAGATCTTAAAAAAATAGATTTGTCTTTAGAACAGGAGCCGTTGAACATAAACGACCTTAAATATCTACAAATTATAATCAAAGAAGCAAGAGCGAGTCAAAACAAAATTAAAGGCCTAAAATTGAAGGTCACGCCCCCTCTCCAAAGACGTCACGTCATGTAAGTAACGTTAACACACGTATTAGCATCTCTATGTAAGAGCAGAAACGCTTTAAACGTGCAAACAATCAATTAGTAGCTACTTTAATTGTTCGTTAAGAATATTTATTCGTGTTTAGGAATATTTACAATATATAAAAGTCCATAAACACATTTTCACTGACAGGTTTATATGTAAGTTAGCTGGCATTAGCCGTTTGTTTACATTGTATTTCTGTCACTCACCTGTCCACAATCTGCTGCATCACAACCGCTCCCTCTTCTGCCATATTTACATGAGTCCACACACTTAATAAGTGACTGAAAACTAAAGTATGACCGCGTTTAAATACTTTAATATTAGAGATTTAATCGTCAGGCCGCAGGGAATCTTAACGCCGCGTTAAACACGCATGTGAGCGTCTTACTGTCATTAAACAAACGCTGCAATGCTATTACAAAACATTTAGACTGCTTATTTTAAACCGATCTAATAATGAATATTCATAAATGTCAGTAATTCCAGAAACACGCAGCGACTCCATTGACTGCGCTTGAGAAAACGCGAGCGGACGCAGCAACGCGCTTGTGCGAGATTAACTCGACTCTCGCGAGAGCACAGGTGCATTCTGGGACGTGTAGTCTTCGTGTCATGTAGCCAAAAATATAAAAATTTATGTTCTCGCAGAGGCAGGCAGCCTAGAGCAAGAGGGACTACGCCTGCTGGAGCAACATGAAGATACATATTTGGCTTCAGAATACCTCATACTGTGGTAAGGAGAGGATTTCAGTACAAATTCTAAATGATTAGAGTGGATATTTTACTTGACATGGCAGAGCATCCAGGAATAGTAAATATAATTAGGGCTTCATTCATTTCACATTTCACATAGCATATGGTTAGGTGATTATATAGTGTTTGTTTATTGCAGGTGTGTTTTGGTTTAGAACCCTTCTTTTGTTGTTTCTTTTACTGAGTTCATTATTATATAGGCTATGAGACTTGAAATGACAAGCATTTTTAATGCATCTTCTGCTATTTTCTGTTAAATTAACTCTACAATTCTCTTATAAGAAAATGCAAATTTGACCTACATTGAAAAACTTAAAAAATTAATATACTCTTAAATATAGCTTCATTGTGCCAAAGAATAAATAGTGACTATTGATGAAGTCAGTCACAACTTGGCTAGTCGGTTACTCCTGGTCAATTTCTATCACTTTAGGCATTTTCTGTTTTATTATGTATAATGCAATATTTTCTCTATTTCATATTAACTTATTTATAGAATTAGTTAAAGAACAGATATCTTAAAGCTAATTAAGGTTCATTATTTCATAAATAACTTTCATTATGACTCAGGAGCAGTGAATAGACAGATTTTCATGTATATATTGTGTTTGTTTTGATATCATCTGATATAATACAATCATATAGGATTATGTCTACAACCTGACAATATTGTGACAATGTAAGTCAAGTGAATGCTTTAAACTGTATTCTTTCATCAGTTCATCAATCTGTTTGTGTCACGTATCAATGTTCTGTTATGTCAGGTAGTATCATTTTATCATAAGGGTGCTATAATTTGCTAAATAAAATAACATTTCCTTCAAAAATGTGTCTTTAATATTTTAATATTCAGTAGTTCATTTATAGGCCAAGCCCTCAGGGCCATAATATATTGGGACTCTAGCCTAAAAGATACGTCTTTCGTCAGTTAAAGGTCATTTTTGATAGATTTGCTATGCATTTAAACATTGCCACTGTCACAAAATGGATAAATCCACAATATAGCAACAGCTATGCTGCAAAACCTGTTTGGTTGATTGTTTTTGTTGCATATCAATGTTCTTTTATGTCAGGTATCATAATGGTACTATAATTTGCTAAATAAAATAATATTTTATTTAAAAATGTGTCTTTAATATTTTAATACTTAGTAGCCAATTGAACCCTCTGGACCATAATACATTATTACTGTAGTCTAAAAGGGTTCAACTGTGATTTTGCATTTCAGAATATATTACAAGCTTTACAACATGTTATATAGTGCGTTTGATGGCTGAATTTCACGAAAAACTACAATTCCCACAATCCCTCAGTGCACCAGCCATGCGCCGCAGTCAATCAGCTGTTGAGGCGACTGCAGAAGGGCAGCTCATCTGTCATATCAAAACCCAGGCGAGACAAACAGAAATAGCCTTATTTACAGAATACCAAAAGGTGAACGATAAGGTAAAGTCTCATTCATGTACAACAGGAAAAAAGAAAGCAAGAGAGAAAAAAATCAACCCATGAAATGCATGTTCTGTGTGTTTAATAATAGCTACTCTGAGTTGTGTGCGGCGGATTAAAGTGCTGGGTTTGATTTCTTTCCCTTACCAATAACCCGGTGCATTTTAGAAATGCATTATAATATACATGCATGTGTTGTGCCGCTGTAAAGCAATATTATTTACTGTCTTTTAGATGGTCAACGCGTGCTATGAAGTGATGATTTCTATAATGACCTTGAATATGCAGCACTAATGCAGCAAAACGAGGATTAACGGAGGGAATATTTGGCAGAAACGCTCTTCATCTTGTTACGGTCGTCTATTCTGATTAAAATTTGATTAAAGGTTGAGTTCATAAACCCATCAGGCTCGCTGAAACTGTCGCATTCTCGGCCTGTTTTTCATGGGAATTTATTTGGCATCGTAGAAACCCCTCAAGAGGTATGTAGAAATTGATGTACTTTTTTCATATGGTTAAGTTAAATATCTTTTCGGTCGATCTGCTTTGCATACAGAATGGCTAACCCCTTACAAAATTGATAAACAATACATGTGACATAATTCCTAAAAGGGTGCAAAATGGTCTTGAATATGTCACATTAAGTAACTAAAAGCCGGACTAAAAGCTATTAAGTAAAATAATAATAATAAAAAGCTGTTGGGATTTCAGTTGCGTAGATGTTTTGTGCAGCATTGCTGGGTGTAACCCAAGATCCTGCAGCAAATATAACCTAGTTGCTGAGCTGTGCCATGGTCTGTTGTACACCATCCAAGTCAAAACGTCTGAACATATAGTTTGCAAACGTATATGCTTAACACTGTACTCTTTACTAGATGTAAACGTACACGGAAATATATGCACAATGATTTGCACTACATACATTAGAATAAACAGATACATTTGTAAGAATGAACATGTACTGTTTGACACAATAGCTATGCACAAAAGTTAATGCATATTATATTGCATAGGGATAAATTATCAACTTGCATTCTGTAATGCAAAAAAATTCGTTCCAACCACTGATCTATAATAGAGAACTTATTATATAGATCAGTGGTTCCAACTAGCAGCAGTAGTGTTGTGAAATGTAAAACTGCAGAGAAACATTTTGCACGTTTGTTTTTAAGTAGCTGTCATACGTTAAAAGTCAACGTCGTTAAGTCTTACGACCAAATGACTTAAAAGCAAACTCTTCAAAGATGTTTTTCTCGTGTATTTATGCGATTAAAACACTTGGAGCGTGTCTCTTTTAACCTTGCTGAAGGACGCAGCTGTATTTATTGACGTATGCAAATTGAGGGGCGGGGCTTGTGAGAAAAAACAGGAACAAGAATCAGTTTCTCATTTCTGTCTGGAGTTCCGGTGAGAGAAAAACGAGACGTGGCGAAAATTGGTGAATATCGGTGACCTCCGAGCTTTTCTCTCCTTTATTCGTGTTGCGAGGGGGACAAAAGCGGAGGACAGATAGATCCTGGTAGCTACATGGCTGATCAGGGGCTCATTAATAATAAAACTCCCAGCCCGATCGGTGCGATCAATAATAACTGATCATCTGTGTTTCAGCTCAAAACATGCAGGATGATTTACTGATGGACAAAAGCAAAGCTCAGCCTCACCAGCACCAAGAGCCGTCAAATACAGAGCCTCCATCCACCCCGACCCCCTCCGAGCCTCCGATCCTGGACGAGCAGAACCACGTCGGTCACTCCGAGCGGGTCGCCATGGAGTCTCCGGTGTTACCGGGTTTGGGTTTCCCTCAGGATTCCTCCCTCTCGCCGTCGTTCGGCAACACTTGGTCCACCAACACCGTAGACGAAGGCTTTTTCCAAGGGATTCCGTCGGTAAACGGGACGATGCTTTTTCAAAACTTTCCCCATCACGTCAACCCGGTGTTCGGAAGTAATTTTTCCCCGCAGATGAGAAGGTCTCCGCTGAGCGTCAACCAGAGAAACCCCTACAGCCACCAGACGCTCATCAATAAAGTGTCCGCGTCGTCCGCTTCTTCGTCCGCCTGGAATAACCATCAGAACGCGGTGTGGAGCTCCGCGGCGAACCCCTGGAGCGGCAGAGACCCGCGGAGAGCGCTCGGGCTCGGGCTGGGCGTCCCGTCTCCGCTCAACCCCATCTCCCCGACGAAGAAGCCCTTCCCGAGCAATGTCATCGCGCCTCCGAAATACCAGAGACCCGGAGCCCTGCAGAAACCCTGGATGATCTCAGAGCCTCCGGAACCCTTCAGAACCGACAATAGCAACAACATGCTGCCATTTCAGGTGAGATTATTTAGTATAAAACATAACCCATATGTTTATAACTACTATGTAGAACTAAGAATAAAACTGCTTACTAATGTTTTTATTTTTTAAATATAATCTATATAGAAATGTGTAAATATAATGATAAATAACATGACAAATAAAGCATCAAAATGACATCTGTATTTATACATAATGTATTATAAGTAGACGTAATTTATCATAAAAAGTCATTTATACACTTTATTACTTTATAATACATCGAAATAATTTATAGACATAAAACACTGCAATGTTTTGCATGTTTTTACATGTATGTCATTTTATTTATTTTTTATGTATTGAAGGATCTGTGAGACCAAATTTCTACAGATGAGTCTCAAAATTTGCTATATAGGCTACTTATAATTCACAGAAACGGCTGTTATTCTGATATTCTTTGCCTGTAAGGAAGAGTTGTTTTGAATTATTTTCCAGCTGTTTCTATAAATGTCATTGTAAGGTGGAAGGGTTCAAATTCCCATCAGAGGCTCTCCTGCAGCTCGTTTGGGGGCGTTTAAAGGGAACACCACTCGATTCTGATTGGTGCTTGATGAATGAGGGGGCGGGGCCTACTCTTACTGTCATGAACGAAACATTATTGCACACTGTTGACACAGTGATATTCTCAGATAGAAAACGTTGATATTTTGTATCAGCCAAGCACATTTCTTAATTCTTAAGATTGTTAAAGCATTATCAGATTTTTCTGTTCATGATACCTGATGTTTTTCTCCATAATTGTCAGGAATTATTATTCTCATTAATGTTTTTTTTTAATATGATGAATCATGCACATTGATAAACAGAGTTTGTTTAAATTTCACTTTGATAATGTTAATGAACTTAAGTGAATTAAAACTAAGTGAATAAATTCAACTAAATTGAAATTTGTAACAGAAACACTGAGCATGAAAAGCAATTAAAGAAGTAATAATATCTAATAATTGCCAATATCACTATTCCACTCAACCTTGGATATTGAAACACACATATTACACTCTTAAAAATGAAGGTTCTTTAAAAGGCTCTTCAAGCGATGCCATAGAAGAACCATTTTTAGTTCCACAAAGAACCATTCAGTCAAAGGCTCTTTAAAGAACAATCTCTTTCTTACTTTTTTTTTATAATTTGAAAAACCTTTTTTTGCCACAAAGAAACTTTTGTGAAACAGAAAGGTTCTTCAGATGTTTATGGAGCCATTTAGACAAAAAAGGTTCTTATATGGCACCTTTATTTTTAAGAGTGTAGCTGGTCACTAGTGTTTTTCACATGAAAAGTGTTATTTTAAGTCTGATGTCAAGCACTTTTGCCCACAATGATGTCAGTTTCCTGATATTGTAAGTTATCAGTTTTGTCTTCATAACATGAACGTCTGCAATGCTTACAATACCCTCATTAAAAACAAATCAAGGGCTTTTCATGCCTCCATTGGAGTAAATAGAGCAAACTAAAAAATAAAACCAGTAAAACAAATTTAAAGTATTTGAGAGACCACAGTTTTAGGAACATATGTGACCCTGGACCACAAAATCAGTCTTAAGTAGCACAGGTATATTTGCAGCAATAGCCAAAAATACATTGTATGGGTCAAAATTATTGACTTTTCTTTTATGCCATTAGGATATTAAGTAAAGATCATGTTCCATTAAGATATTTTGTAAATTTCCTATTGTAAATATATTAAAAAGTAACTTTGATTAGTAATATGCATTGCTAAGATCTTAATTTGGACAACTTTAGCGATTTTCTCAATATTTAGTTTTTTTTTTTGCACCCTCAGATTCCAGATTTTCAAATATTGTCCTATCCTAACAAACCATTTATCAATGGAAAGCTTATTTATTTAGCTTTTAGATGATGTATAAATCTCAATTTCCAAAAATTGACCCTTATGACTGGTTTTGTGGTCCAGGGTCACTAGTTTCTAGTTTAGTAGGTAAAATATATATGGTATGCATGCAGGCTGCCACAATGCAAGATGTGGCATGTGTGTGTGTAGTTGTTTAATGCTGAAATATGTGTGGCTCGTGTCTGATAGTGACTGAAGTGAAGAGCTCAGCGTTTTGATTGCTCCTGATTTTCACAAAGTGGGCAGATTTTTATCTGGAACCTGAGAGGGGAAATATCGCTTTTTGAATGCTCAGCCAGTTGCGTGACAATGGGCTCGATGTGCAAACAATGTGCTTCCCTCGCTTGGCCTCTGCCCACTCCAGTATTCATTCGCACACTTTCACCAGCTCACCATGTCACTTTTCCTTTATTCTCTTGCTCATTGTCTTTAACTTGTTTAATTGCATGCAGTCATCTCACCTGATTAGTGCTTGACTGTGAGAGGACAGGAAAAAACAGTGAGGTAGAGATGATGATGATGATCAGAAGTCATGGGGCAAAGCACGAGTTTGAAATTCATAATGCTTCTGATAAAAAAAGAGATAATGTTGTTTCCCTGACTGATTATTTTCAATGTGTTTTCATATATTGTAAATATAAACACTTCCTACAAACTCACAGTCTGTTCAGGCTGGCCAAAAAATGGCGAGAGTTGACCAAACTCGACAGTTCTGTCTAAAAATCAAAGTTGCTTTGATAAAGATTCAAGATCTTTATTGTCATTACTACACCACAGAATCATTTTATCAGTGTAATAAATACTACAGAAAACAAATGTAATTTCTATATGAAAAAGTTAGTTCAGGCATTAATTTAAAATTAAAGTTAAATTAACATAAAGTAAATTCTATATTGGAACTTAACTTAAGCGTGTAGAAGTTAAAGTGAAAATATAAACGTTATAAAATTAAATAAAATTTACTCAGCTTTTCTGATACTAGTTCCCATCATGCACTGGGGCATGAATAATTCATATGTTTTTTCCCCTGGTTTCCAGCTGTATTTACACAGTTTTATAATTGTTTTAGTTGTTAGATTTAGTAACTTGTGATTTTGTTACAGTGGGGGGTGTTTCATAAAACAAATTTACCAAACAAGCAAGGCTTTTTCAGTGTACTTTAGCACAGTAAAATTCTTATTTTGTCCATTTCTCTCAAAAAAGATGGGGTAGAAAAGCATTGAAACAATATAATTAAAGACAACACAAAAACAAAGACAATAAAATAGAAAATTAACAATAAGAGACCATATACAGTAAATAAGAAACAATACATCTTAAAAACTAGAAACAGTGCCTTGAGCACTTTTGAGGAAGAATTATTTCAGTTTTCACTTTAGTTTTGTTGGAGTCACTTAGTTTCAATGTATAAGGGTTTTGTAAAGTCGTGGCCAAAAGTTTTGAGAATGACACAAATATTAGTTTTCGCAAAGTTTTAAAAGCTGCTAAACTGCTTTTAGATCTTTGTTTCAGTTGTTTCTGTGATGTACTGAAATATAATTACAAGCACTTCATATGTTGCAAAGGCTTTTATCGACAATTACATGACATTTATGCAAAGAGTCAGTATTTGCAGTGTTGGCCCTCCTTTTCAGGACCTCTGCAATTCGACTGGGCATGCTCTCAATCAACTTCTGGGCCAAATCCTGACCGATAGCAACCCATTCTTTCATAATCACTTCTTGGAGTTTGTCAGAATTAGTGGGTTTTTGTTTGTCCACCCGCCTCTTGAGGATTGACCAAGTTCTCAATGGGATTAAGATCTGGGGAGTTTCCAGGCCATGGACCCAAAATTTCAACGTTTTGGTCCCCGAGCCACTTAGTTATCACTTTTGCCTTATGGCACGGTGCTCCATCGTGCTGGAAAATGCATTGTTCTTCACCAAACTGTTGTTGGATTGTTGGAGGAAGTTGCTGTTGGAGGGTGTTTTGGTACCATTCTTTATTCATGGCTGTGTTTTTGGGCAAAATTGTGAGTGAGCCCACTCCCTTGGATGAGAAGCAACCCCACACATGAATGGTCTCTGGATGCTTTACTGTTGGCATGACACAGGACTGATGGTAGCGCTCACCTTTTCTTCTCCGGACAAGCCTTTTTCCAGATGCCCCAAACAATCGGAAAGAGGCTTCATCGGAGAATATGACTTTCCCCCAGTCCTCAGCAGTCCATTCGCCATACTTTTTGCAGAAGATCAATCTGTCCCTGATGTTTTTTTTTTTTTTTGGAGAGAAGTGGCTTCTTTGCTGCCCTTCTTGACACCAGGCCATCTTCCAAAAGTCTTTGCGTGCAGATGCGCTCACACCTGCCTGCTGCCATTCCTGAGCAAGCTCTGCACTGGTGGCACTCCGATCCCGCAGCTGAATCCTCTTTAGGAGACGATCCTGGACTTTCTTGCTGGACTTTCTTGGACGCCCTGAAGCCTTTATAACAAGAATTGAACCTCTTTCCTTGAAGTTCTTGATGATCCTATAAATTGTTGATTTAGGTGCAATCTTAGTAGCCACAATATCCTTGCCTGTGAAGCCATTTTTATGCAACGCAATGATGGCTGCACGCGTTTCTTTGAAGGTTAACAATGGAAGAACAATGATTTCAAGCATCACCCTCCTTTTAACATGTCAAGTCTGCCATTCTAACCCAATCAGCCTGACATAATGATCTCCAGCCTTGTGCTCGTCAACATTCTCACCTGAGTTAACAAGACGATTCCTGAAATGATCTCAGCAGGTCCTTTAATGACAGCAATGAAATGCAGTGGAAAGTTTTTTTCAGGATTAAGTTAATTTTCATGGCAAAGAAGGACTATGCAATTCATCTGATCACTCTTGCAAATTGCTATTATAAAAACTTAAGCAGCAACTTTTCAAATTTACAATATTTATGTAATTCTCAAAACTTTTGGGCAGGACTGTATGTTAAATAATCTGTATTTTTCACCTTTCAAGAGATAGAAATTTGGATATATTATAGTATTTATTAGTATTTTGACTTGCGTTTTATATTTATATTTCCAGTTTTCATTGTGAATGTAGTACAAGTTTTATTTATTTATTTATTTATTTATATTTCTATATGACTTTGTTTTATTTCAATTTTTCTCAAAAAAAAGCTCTAGAATTTCATCAAAAATATCTTAATTTGTGTCCTGAAGATGAACAAAGGTCTTGCAGGTTTGGAACGCCATAAAGGTGACTAATTAATGACGGAATTTAATTAATTTGGATTTAATAACATTTTAGCTTTATTTCATTGAGTAAAAACTCTTTTTAATAGTTTTAGTTGACAATAACAACACTGTCATAGACTGGATTTTAATTGTTTTACACCAGCCTGTTTTATTTTTTATTTTTTTTGTTTGCTGTATAGTTGATTTCAGATTTACCCACCCATAAATGACATGTAAAAACAAATCAAAATCTGTGGTTGCTCACTTTACATATCAGCCAGATGGTTTGTTCTTGTCTATGTGGGTGGTTCTTGGTCAAAATAAGCCACAGAAGTGTAGAATGTTGTTCAACACTTGAATGCATTTATAAGTTTGCTACGAAACAGTGAAAACATGTAGAAGACATTCAACACTTTGTCCAGTTTGTGGGTGTTTGTTAGATCTGAACTGGGCCTTAAATTCAGGGCTGATGCTAATTTGAATGGCTGTGAAATGGTGGAGGACTGGCTTGTCTTAAACTTCTGACCTTTGACCCAGTCCTTCTGTTTTTCAGGAGCGAAACCGACCCTTTGACCCATTCAACTTGCAAACTTTGGAGAATTCCTTAATGGACATGATTGGAACAAACCATGACAAAGGTAAACACCACCCTGCTGCTGGCCCACCAATGACTATCGCTGATATTATATGGAGGAATCATTTTGCAGGTTAGGACTATTTATACATCCATGCTTGTATGTTCTTTGTATGGCCCCTAAATGATTGAAAGCATTTAGCTTTGGTTAAAGACGTTTTTTTGTTGTTGTTTTTTTTCTGTCAGAGGTTCATATTTAAAAAAAAAAAAAAAATTACTACTTAATATTATGAACTGATAATAAAAGAGTGCAATTATTCAAAAATAAATGTTTTTTATTATTATTTCTATTCATCAAAAGTGTCAAATATATCATGATTTTCCAAAAATACTAAGCAGTGCTTATGTTTCTTGAGCAAAATATCTGCATATTAGAAGATTTGGCTTTAAAATACATTAAAATAGAAAACAGTTATTCTAAATTGTAATCATATTTCACAATATTATAATGTTTTTTCATTACTGAAACTGACTATTTTCATTTCCATTACTTTTAATACTTACCTACTCCAAACTTCTGAACATATAATAAAATGCAACTCCTGTATATAATCATAAATGTTTGTTAAATGCATTTATTTGTATTTTAGGTTTTTCGCATTTATTCTTCCAGAATCTTGATTTAGTGATTCTGCAAAGATCATTTGCTGAAGGGAAAGTTTAGTAGTTGCTCTGTTGTGGGAAATTCTCTCATATGATGTTTTAAGATCACGCTGGAGTCTCATGGGACATCATGAGAGATGGCTTTCCTCTTGTAGACAATGGAAGCGTGTAAAACGGGAGGAGAGGGAAATTGTTTTTATGTGCTGGATGCATAGAGAGCCACATCAGGGGCCCCGTCTCAGGTGTGGAGCTGTGTTTCCAGAGCTGGGTCGGAGTAGAGCTGTGAAGTGGTGCATTGTGGGAATAGATTTGGGTAGCTCTGGGTCAAATTTGTCTGTGAGAACGAATCTGGTAGTTACATTGTGAATACTTGAGTTTGCACCCCTGGAAAGGTAGAGCAGAAAATCCTGACCGACTACCAGGCAACCTGGCAAACTGCTCACCTCAGGCAGATGTCAGTAAAGTAGACCACAGACAGGCAAGATATCTGCATCAAACCCATATTTCTTTCTAAACAATTCCACTTAAATTTCCAAAGAAACCTGTTCCCATCATACATTCGCACGAATAGTGGTTATGTTTGTGTTTGGGAAATGTGGTGAGTCACTGTAGCTTTGGCTTCTGACATTTATGTTGTTGTTGAAAAGGTTACAAGAGGTCATTCGCAAATCAATAGTCCTGTAAGAACAGGTTCATCACTCCAAATCAGTCTGTTGTTTTTCTTTCATTTTTAATTTTTAATTTTAATTTGTTTAATTTATGATATGGAAATTGTGATTATCGTCTTTTCTCTATTGTGATGTACTTCCAAGTGAAACAGCTTCTTATATGAAAAAACAAAAAGTAAGGCGGGAATTTATTTGTTGTTGTTTTGACAAAATTCAAAACAATACAAAAAAGCCCATAAAGACTAATTGATACACATTTCTAAACTGTCGAGGATAATATACACAAAAAAGCATTAGGCTTATTGTGATTGTCCATTTTTTGACAATTACTTGTTTGCAATCTTGTTAGAGAAGAAAAGAGATGTTATATTGTATAATTTATTTATTCATTATTTATTTTTAATGTTTTAAAGAAGTCTCTTCTGCTCACCAAGCCTGCATTTGTTTGATCCAAAGTACTACAAAAACAGTACAATTTTGAAATATTTTTACTATTTAAAATATCTATTATAATAGTTTTCTATTTAAATACATTTTAAAATCTAATGGATTTTTTGTGATTTCAAAGCTGAGTCATGTGTTCTTTCAGAAATCATTCTAATTTTCTGATTTGTTGCTCAAAAAACTTACTATTATTATGTTGAAAGCAGATGTTTTTTTTTTTGATGAATAGAAGTTCAGAAGTTCAGAAGAACAACATTCATCTGAAATAGAAATATTTTGTAACATTCTAAACTTTTGGTCATTTTAATGGATCCTTGCTAAATAAAAGTGTTAATTTAAAAAAAATATTAAATTATACTAAGCTTAATGTAAAATGTTAAAAAAAATTTTAGTTCAAATAAATTCTGATCTTTCTATTCATCAGTAAATCCTGAAAAAAAAAAATAGGCTACTCAGCATGATAGATTAGAATGATTTCTGAAGGATCATGTGAGACTGAAGACTGGTGTAATGATGCTGAAAATTTAGCTTTAATCACTGGAATAAATTACATTTTAAAATGTATTCAAATAGAAAACTTTTAAATGGTAAAAATTACAATATTACTGTTTTTGCTGTACTCTGGATCAAATAAATTATTAAAAATTATACTGTTTAAACTTTTGACTGCTAGTTTATATAATATATATTAGAATTAATTAAAAACAATTATGTATAAATAAATAATTTGTAATAAACACTACAATATTCCATAAAAAAGTGATATGTTGACATGGTGACTTTAAAGGGGTCATATCATGAAAAAGTATTTTTTTTTATCTCTTTATCTTTTGCGATCAATGGTGTACACTGTTAAAAAACATGCTTTACGATGCCATAGAAGAACCCTTTTTGTCTAAATGGTTCCATAAAGAACCTTAAACATCTAAAGAACCTTTCTGTTTCACAAAAGGTTATTTGTGGTGAAAGAAGGTTCTTCAGATTATTAAAAGGTATGAAAGAAATGATTCTTTAAAGAACCTTTGACTGAATGGTTCTTTGTGGAACCAAAAATGGTTCCTCTATGGCATCGCTTGAAGAACCTTTTAAAACACCTTTATTTTTAATAGTGTACTGGGAACACAAACTAACAGTAAGTCACAATTTCATTACCAGTTTTATCTGTTGATACTAAACCAAACACCCTCATTTCACATGTGAGAGTGTTTAAAAAAAGTCTTAAAGGCACAGTGCCAATAAAAAGACCTGTTTATTTCTAAATGGGAGAAAGAGGGAGGAAAATAACCATGAATAAGTAAATCATGGTTATTTTTGGCACAAAAAGGAAATAGCCTTTAAGATATACAAATTGTGTTTTGACTCCTTTAAAGGAATGGAATAATCGTTAATGTTGTTCCAAACTTAAATCAACCCCATGGACTTTCATTGTATGGACAATAAAGGGAATTTTCTTGAAATATCTATTTGTTTTCCACAGAAGAAGGAAAGTCATACATGTATGTGTGGCAGCTTTTTAATTTTCAGTTGAAATATCCATTTAAATTTGCTCTCAATCTGAAGTGGTGGTTTTTCTTGGTTTCGCTCCAGACGTCCTCAGGTCTTTGGTTCAAAGGGTCTCCTGAGGTGTTTTGAGCCTGTTCACACTTCTGAATCCACATTAATCCGATTGAATTGGGAGGAAATGTTGTGTTTTGAAATGCAGAACAGCATAATCTGCATCTGAACGCAGTCTCACTCGTTTTCTGAGGTCCAAGCGTTGACACAAACACGCACACGATCACAAAGATGCCTTTGTGCAAGCACACGCACACAGATTTCTTTTGGCTGTCTCACATGATCTGTCTTGTGTAACTGTGACCAAAGGTTTGAACCAAATCGGTTGTTTCCTCCACGTCATAGGTTTAGAAAAATCTTCCAGAGCTTGACTGATACTGTGGTGACAGTCACTGCTTGGCAGTAGCCACAGTCTGATTTCATTATGCTCAATAACTCAGCCATAAGGATCATACTGAGCTAGCTGATGAGAGGAATATATTTGAGGATACTGTTTCTTCACCTCTGCACAAACCAAATCCTCTCATTACAGATAGAACTAGGAAACGCTTGACAGGGTGACCTGTAATCTGGGACGTTGAGGTCCGCTGGGTTCAGTCAGAGCTCAGTTTGACCCTGTAGGCCAAAGTTGAGACGGTGGCTAAGATCATGATGCAAGATGTTTGTCAAGCCTAGGCTGGTGTGACTTTGAACGTTGACATTGATGAAAGTGTCTCATGGTTCAACGGTTCAACTCGTCCCGGATCGAAGGCCCAGGATAATATGTACAAAGAGCGTAAGCCAAAATGTCTCATTTTACAAACTGTCACTCCTGTTTGAGATCCTGTGTATGGACAATAAAAGACCAGCCTTCATGCTGAAGGTTAGAATTGTTCAGTGATGTAACTGTATCATTTTGTCTTAAACAGGGCAGTCGATGGGTTGCAATAAATACAGTCAGTTCATTTTTTTAAAAGAGAACTCCGGTGTGATATTGACCTAAAGTGTATTGAATCATGATACCGAGTGTAAACGTACCTTGCATATCTCATCTCGTCTTGTCCACTGCTGTCCGACATCTGGGGTCAGTTAGCCGATGCTCACATCAGCTTGTCAATGAGATCAATGGGGCATCGAAGCAGTCATGTAAATAAATCACTGTTTTACGCCATTTACGAGGCACAAAGTAGCGCCACACTTCATCGGTAGATTTCCAAGGGCCCCGACATTTAAAACGCCACATTGAAAACTCATAAAAAGCACCGGTAGTTTATTTACGAGAAGATTTATACAGACAGTAACTTCAAGGAGTTTAGCTATCGCCGCCATCTTGAATGTAGTCACGATAAGTCGAATGTCGAGCACGAAGGAAACTACAACCTGATAAGTTGAAAACCTGATACGTTCCTTCCTGCTCGTCGTCACTCGACTTAACGTGACTTCATTCAAGATGGCGACGGCCGCTAAACTTCTTGCCGTTACTGTCTGTATAAATCTTCTCGTAAATAAACTACCGGTGCTTTTTATGAGTTTTCAATGTCGCGTTTTAAATGTTGGGGCCCTTGGAAGTCTACCTATGAAGTGTGGCGCTACTTTGTGCCTCGTAAATGGCGTAAAACAGTGATTTATTTACATGACTGCTTCGATGCCCCATTGATCTCATTGACAAGCTGTTGTGAGCATCGGCTAACTGACCCCAGATTTCGGACAGCAGTGGACAAGACGAGATGAGATATGCAAGGTACGTTTACACTCGGTATCATGATTCAATACACTTTAGGTCAATATCACACCGGAGTTCTCCTTTAAAGAAAGAAAACCAAGTATATATGCATATATATATATATATAT